>NC_069505.1:477703781-477816281 GCF_027579735.1 Bombina bombina | reverse complement strand
CTGGTGACTTAACCACCACGTCAGAGAGTGTCGAACATTGGGATTTAAGGATATTAATTGTGATATCTTTGTATAATCCCTGCACCATTGATTCAGCATACAAAGCTGGAGAGGTCTCATGCGAAAACGAGCAAAGGGAATCGCGTCCGATGCTGCAGTCATAAGACCTAAAACTTCCATGCACATAGCCACTAAAGGGAATGACTGAGACTGAAGGTGCCGACAGGCTGCAACATATTTTAAACGTCTCTTGTCTGTTAGAGACAGAGTCATGGACACTGAATCTATCTGGAAGCCTAAAAAGGTGACCCTTGTCTGAGGAATCAAGAAACTTTTTGGTAAATTGATCCTCCAACCATGTTTCCGAAGAAACAACACTAGTTGAATCGTGTGAGATTCTGCAGAACGTAAAGACTGAGCTAGTACCAAGATATCATCCAAATAAGGAAACACCGCAATACCCTGCTCTCTGGTTACAGAGAGCAGGGCACCGAGAACCTTTGAAAAGATTATTGGAGCTGTTGCTAGGCCAAATGGAAGAGCAACAAATTGGTAATGCTTGTCTAGAAAAGAGAATCTCAGGAACTGATAATGATCTGGATGAATCGGAATATGAAGGTATGCATCCTGCAAGTCTATTGTGGACATATAATGCCCTTGCTGAACAAAAGGCAGAATAGTCCTTATAGTCACCATTTTGAAAATTGGTACTCTTACATAACGATTCAAAATTTTCAGATCCAGAACTGGTCTGAATGAATTTTCCTTCTTTGGGACAATGAATAGATTTGAATAAAACCCCAGACCCTGTTCCTGAAAAGGAACTGGCATGATTACCCCTGAAAACTCCAGGTCTGAAACACACTTCAGGAAAGCCTGAGCTTTTACTGGATTTGCTGGGATGCGTGAGAGAAAAAAATCTTCTCACAGGAGGTCTTGAGAGACAATGCTCTAAATCCAATGATTTTGGACATAATTTATCCAAACATCCTTTAAAAACCTTAATCTGCCCCCTACCAGCTGAGCTGGAATGAGGCCCGCACCTTCATGCGGACTTAGGGGCTGACTTTGGTTTCTTAAATGGCTTGGATTTATTCCAATTTGAGGAAGGCTTCCAATTGGAAACAGATTCCTTGGGGGAAGGATTAGGTTTTTGTTTTCTTTATTTTGACGAAAGGAACGAAAACGGTTAGAAGCCTTAGATTCACCCTTAGGTTTTTTTATCCTGAGGCAAAAAAAACTCCCTTCCCCCCAGTAACAGTTGAAATAATAGAATCCAACTGAGAACCAAATAAATTATTACCTTGGAAAGAAAGAGATAGCAATCTAGACTTAGATGTCATATCAGCATTCCAAGATTTAAGCCACAAAGCTCTTCTAGCTAAAATAGCTAAAGACATGGATCTAACATCAATTTTGATAATATCAAAAATGGCATCATTAAAATGTTTAGCATGTTGCAGTAAGCGAACAATGCTAGATAAGTCAGAATCCAATTCTTGTTGCGCTAAATTCTCCAACCAAAAAGTTGATGCAGCTGCAACATCAGCCAAATAAATTGCAGGCTTGAGAAGATGACCTGAATATAAATAAGCTTTCCTTAGATAAGATTCAAGTTTCCTATCTAAAGGATCTTTAAAAGAAGTACTATCTTCCATAGGAATAGTTGTACGTTTAGCAAGAGTAGAAATAGCCCCATCAACTTTGGGGTTCTTTTCCCAAAACTCTATTGAAATTGCTGGTAAAGGATACAATTTTTTAAACCTTGAAGAAGGAATAAAAGAAGTACCCGGCTTATTCCATTCCTTAGAAATCATATCAGAAATAGCATCAAGAATAGGAAAAACCTCTGGAGAAACCACAGGAGGTTTAAAAACAGAATTTAAACGTTTACTAGTTTTAATGTCACAAGGACTAGTCTCCTCAATATCCAAAGTAATTAACACTTCTTTTAACAAAGAACAAATATACTCAATTTTAAATAAATAAGTAGATTTGTCAGTGTCAATATCTGAGGAAGGATCTTCTGAATCAGATAGATCCTCATCAGAGGAGGATAATTCATTATGTTGTCGGTCATTTGAAATTTTATCAACCTTATGAGAAGTTTTAAAAAGACCTTTTACGTTTATTAGAAGGCGGAATAGCAGACAGAGCCTTCTGAATCGAATCAGTAACAAATTCTTTAAAATTCATAGGTATATCATGTACATTAGAAGTTGAAGGAACTGCAACCGGCAATGTACTATTACTGATGGACACATTATCTGCATGTAAAAGTTTATCATGACAACTATTACAAATGACATTCAGAGATATAATCTCCACAAGTTTACAGCAAATGCACTTTGATAGAACCGATATCAGGCAGCAAAGTTCCAACAGATACTTCTGAGACAGGATCAGATTGAGACATCTTGCAAAATGTAAAAGAAAAAACAACATATAAAGCAAAATTATCAATTTCCGTATATGACAGTTTCAGGAATGGGAAACAATGCAAATAGCATAGCCCTCTAACATAGAAAAAGGAAAGAGGCAAATAGCAATGGGGTGATAAAATAATGAAATAAAATTTGGCACCAAATATGACGCACAACGTAACTGAAAATTTTTTGGCGCCAACAATGTCCGGAAATGACACACTCGCGTCACTAACGACGCAACTTGTGTAAGGAACTCGGCGTCAACAATGACGCCGGAAATGACGAACTTGCGTCAACGGATGTACTTTCGCGCCAAAAATGACGCAATAAAGTCTAGAATTTGGCGCACCTGCGGCCCTAATCCTGCCCGCAATTTGCAAAGAAAATGTAGTCAATTTAAACCCCAGGTAAGAAAAATATTTCTTAATATGTTTATTTTCCCCAAATATGAAACTGACAGTCTGCAAAAAGGAAATACATGAATCTGACTCATGGCAAATATAAGTACAATACATATATTTAGAACTTTATATTAATACATAAAGTGCCAAACCATAGATAAGGTGACTTAAGTAATAAAAACATACTTACCAAAAGACACCCATCCACATATAGCAGATAGCCAAACCAGTACTGAAACAGTTATCAGTAGAGGTAATGGAATATGAGAGTATATCGTCGATCTGAAAAGGGAGGTAGGAGATGAATCTCTACGACCGATAACAGAGAACCTATGAAATAGATCTCCCGTGAGGAAAACCATTGCATTCAATAGGTGATACTCCCTCACATTCCTCTGACATTCGCTGTACTCTGAGAGGAATCGGGCTTCAAAATGCTGAGAAGCTCATATCAACGTAGAAATCTTAGCACAAACTTACTTCACCACCTCCATAGGAGGCAGAGTTTGTAAAACTGAATTGTGGGTGTGGTGAGGGGTGTATTTATAGGCATTTTGAGGTTTGGGAAACTTTGCCCCTCCTGGTAGGATTGTATATCCCATACGTCACTAGCTCATGGACTCTTGCCAATTACATGAAAGAAATATATATATATATATACCCCAGAGGCAGAACCTCTCTCTACTTTCTGCAATTATATTTTTTAGTGAAAAATTTTCTGCAGATCATTTTGAAATAAAATTGTAAATTAGGCAGTTACACTAAAGCACCAGTTCAAAATTGCAATGTTTTGATTAACTGGAGAATAAAGCAATTTTTTAAGTTTTATAATATAGTGCGGTATTTGAAAATTGCATTGCAAATAAGCTGCAAAGAAGAAAATAAATTGTTAAGTTTTTAAAATGTGTTGTGAAAAAATCCCTGAGAGCCAGTCAATAAATGCACTGTTGCTTTGCAGCGCTGCTCCATATTTGACTGTTCTATTCAAACAGCACTTTGTTCTTGATGCACTGTGTTAAGGAAAACTTACACAGTGCTGCCAGAGCAAAGTGCTGTTTAAAGAGAACAGTCTAATGCAGAGCAGCGCTACAAAGTGAAAGAGCCAACAGTTACTGCATGTGTCCCATTCCTTCTGCAGACATACTGCATTTTCTGTGATGACATCTTGGATTACAGCATGTTCTGCCTTGGGGATATATACACACATACACACAGACACACACACACATATATACATTATATATATATATATATATATATATATATATATATATATATACACAAACACACATATATATATATATATATATATATATATACACAAACACACATACATATATATATATACACACAAACACATACATATATATATACATATATATATATATATATATATATATATAAACACACACACACACATATATACACATACACACATATATATATACTGTACACACACACACACATATATATACAATGAGCGGTTCGATCAAAAACTCAAAAGACACATCACCACTGCCTGGAATTTTGGATCCCTCTAAGAAGTTATCTATCTACCCGTCCTCAGGGCCAGGATCACCAAAGAAATTGGTGTAATGCTCAATCATCACCTCTAGGATCCCCTCTCTAGATTCGACAGGGGTACCTGTCAAGTACTTGAGGGCATAGATTTCTCTCTTAACCACTTATGCCTTACAGTTCACAAAAGGGGTTTGGTGATGGGTGTGTACCAAAATCCCTTTAGAAAACAAAGAGTATCAATCATACTGCAATGTCTTCATTTGACCCTTGACCATGGAGATCTCTGACTGATCTCCCTGGACCAGAAACCAAATAGTCTAACTTCCTCTTTAGACCGAGATAGGCGTGATATTTATCAAGATGTTTCAACTAGATAGTCTCCTTAAAAGCTTCCTACATCTGAACATCTCCCACCACTGCAATTTAGTGCTACAAAAATCAACTAAAGTTCTTGAGCCAGCAACAGCTCTAAAAAGGATTGCCCAAAATTGTCATCCTTCAGGGCTTCCGAATTAAGCTTCCATAAGCCCTTACCTTTCCAAAGGACTTCTGAAATGTTCAAAACTGTCCTGATCAAAAAGTGCCAACAACATTGGGGCTAAGAATATTGAATTCCCCTTAACAAAAATCATATCTATCCTACTCTGACTGCTATCTCCTTGAAAGACAACCCCTGGGAAGTGCTGAGTCAACATGTCAACCAGACCTGGGTCCCAAACTATACTATTCATAAGTGTGCTATAATATCCAAGCTTGTCTCGGGTACCTACCCTATCCTTGGTCCTAGTAATGGTGTTAAACTCACTACCAAAGACAATTTGCCAGGATGCAAAAAGAAAAGGCTTAATCTCATTTAAGAGACAGCATCTTTCCCATTTAGTCTGAGGTCCATAAATGTTGATAAGACGCAGACGCTAATCTTTTAACAAGAAGTCCAAGACCACACATCTACCAATCCTTATTTCTACCAGTCTTTGGAGGGTCAATTTCTCTTTGAAGAGAATGGCAATTCCCCCACACCTCTCTTCAGCCAACAAAAAATAGGAAGCTCCAACAGTCCACTCTCTTATGCTTGATTAAGAACTGAAAGGGAAATCATTTTTGTTTCTTGCAAAAAAAACAAAAATCAAAAGAAAATACATTAAATAATCAAAACAAACTAGTTGAGGGATAAGAATGAGATAGGGGGAACTGCCATAATGAAGATGGTAGAGAATTAGGTTTCCCTCCTCTTCTGCCCCCCCTGCCTTACAATCGGATCCATGCCTTTTCATGATGACATTATAAGGCAAGTCCTAGTCAGAATTGATATTTAAAATGTAATACTCGTCATCCAGGACCAGGTCCCCTGGCGTTGCCCCAGCCTCCAGCTGTTCTTCTACAGACATAAGTGTCCCAATCCAGGGAAATGACATGGAAGAGGTTCCTAGCAACCAGGGACCTGGACCTGTCACAAAGAAAGAAATTGTTTACAGATGTTTTTGGGTGAGACCTATTTTTAGAACTTGGGAGAAGCATATCTCTAGGGGTAATGGTGGGACAGTTTTGACAGCAGGAGGGGTAGGATCTATTTTTTAACCCCTCCTAAGCACTGTTTGCAATACACCATCCCCATATGCCCCTCCAGAGGTGGAATCAGGAGGAACGCTACTCTGGGCTGTGGCAGAATCAATCCCAACAGGCTTAGAAACTGAAGGAAGGACAGGAACAAAACTTGGGCCCATGATGACCTCCTGGCTCTTGACTGACTCGGATGGCTGCACTAGAGTAGGACCAGGTGGAAATGTTTACAAAGAAGGCACTACCCCCAGCAGAGAGGACTACATCTTCCCTATAGATGCTCTCAATGTTGTGGAGAGCTTTAGGACAGTTCCGATAGGAATGCCAGAGGGTCAAGCAGAATTTGCACCTGATCCTCCCACATGAGTTTATAAAATGGCCAATATCCCCAAAAAGAGAACATATCGGGGTGTCACAGACCATGCCAAACTCAAGGATCCCCTCTCTAGATTTGACAGGGGAATGGTGGAGTCCTTCAGGGCATAGATCTCTCTTAACCACTTCTTACCTACAATTCACAAAAGGATCCAGTAAGTGGTGTGTGTCGAAATCCCTTTAGAAAAAAAGGGAAGAGTATCGATCATACTGCAATTTCTTAATCTGATCCTTGACCATGTAAATCTCTGACTGATCTCCCTGGCCCAGAAATCAAATAGTATAACTTCCTCTTAAGACTGAGATAGGCATGATATTTATCAAGTTGTTCTTCAACTAGATAGTCTACTGAAAACCTTCATACATCTGAACATCTCCCACCACTGCAATTTAGTGAGCTTCAGGACAGTTCCGATAGGAATGTCCGAGGGTCAAGCACAAGTTGCACCTGATCCTTCCACATGAGTTTATAGAATTGCCAATGTCCCCAAAAAGAAGCCTTTGTCATTCAACATCTGCACAACTGTCCTATTATCCTTCTTTAATAAGATCTTGACATCAATCCTTGCCACATTCCTCCTTATAAAAGGGCTAGGCACCTGAGAAGACAGGGAGAAGGAGGATGAGAGGCAAAAGAGGGGCCTTCAGAGGGATGGGGGACGGGCAGGGGGCATAAGGACAGGACCAAATGTGGCAGGGACTGGAGCAGTAGACGTGCTGGGCCCATCCATAACTGACTGTTCTATGGGATGCTATTCCTCCCCTTGAAAGCATCATTCCTCCTAAGGGCCTTTTTTGGGGCTGGTATGGGGGTGAAAGACGTATTCTTCCTACCTAGCCCTTTTGTGTTGACAAACAACCCATATAATTTGCAGGGCCACATAGGGGAGGCAGCATTATCTTCTGAATGGTAAGGGACCTGAGGAGGTACCTCCACAATAGTCTCTGTAACTGTAAAAGTCTTTTCAGTATATTCACTATCTTCACCTTTTGTCAGCTGTGTGGCTTTCATGCCCTCTTTATCACTTTCTGTAACCTCTTCCTGGCATGGCCCCTCAGCCTCTCCATCATCTTGGTTACTGGGCTTCCGATTTTCTAATTCTAGTAAAGTGCCACCAAGTTTTGTGTGGTGAAAGGAGGGTACATGTCCTCCTGAACTGCCAGGATATCTTGATTTCCGCCACTCCATGAAGTTAAACCACCTTTGTTTCCTGCCACAATGTCGTTATGTGACGTCACTTCTAGGTGTGGCACCAAAACTGAAGCTGCATCACCTCCGCCGCAGGAGCCGGAAGTGCCATTTCAGGATTGCGGAGTTTGTAATGGACATCCACTGGAACAGTTGTAGTAGCTTTCCCTTCACCTGACACCCCTATTTCCACCACAGCTCTAGGTGAGTTACGGGGGAGCAAGGACAAACTGTTAGAGATACAAAACTAGACATGGGACTTACCTGGCTGGTGAGTCCTGAACCAGATGACACCCCTTTGTAACTCCTGGCCTTCCATAGACAAGTTAAGTGGGTTTCCCTTAAGGGGAGAGGCCATTAAGTAAGGGGGCTTCAGAACCAATATAGGGGCATTAAGGACTTCACCCCTTTTTTATTCCTCCTCTTCAGAAGAGGTACTCTCCCCTGTCTTCCCTGCCATTCGTTCTCTCCTTTGTTTTACCAAAAGCATGTCCACTCATTTCTAGATTCTATGAAGGTTAACCTCCGCCTCCTCTACTTCTTTGCTTGCTCTCTCCAGCTGATATTTCAGCTCCTTTCTCTATGAGCTGAAGGCTTTGTTATGCTCTCCATTATATTCTCCCCCATTGCCACCACAGTAGCATAGGAAACCTGTGAGAGAGATGGCTTGTGTTACAGGAAGTGAGGAGGAGATATATTCAGGAGCAGGTAGAGGGAGTGCTCCAGGGAACTTGCTGACAACAAGAGGGACTGGGCTAGAACAATACTATACCTTATTACTGTAGACTCTGCGCTATTCTTGCAGAGGCCCTGTCTCCTCTTAAGTTCTTTGCACCCTTTCACCTTACCCACATAGGCTTTAACATGCTCCTTCCATTTACCAATGCATTCTCTTACTATAGAGAAATTCTCTCTTATTTTTCTGTCTAGGTTCTCCAGAAATTTTGGGGATCACTCCCATCCTCCAAAGTTTTAAGCCTTTTTTGGCCATAATATTTATTGATCAGGGTGTAACAAGTCTTTTTTTTATGGTGTTTACAAAGTAAAATGCTCACCAGGGCTTGCAAAACACTTGCAGGGTTTAATTAGCACGTGTATACAGTATACACGTGAGTAGCAATAATATATATATATATATATATATATATATATATATATATACTGTACACACATATATATATATTTATATATATGTATATTTAAAGGGACATGAAACCCAAATTTCTTCTTTCATGATTTAGAAAGAGTATACAATTTTAAACAACTTTCTAATTTACTTCTATTATATAATTTGCTTCATTCTCTTGATATCGTTTGCTGAAAAGCATATCTAGATAGGCTCAGTAGCTTCTGATTGGTGGCTGCACATAGATGTCTCCTGTGATTCGCCCACCCATGTGCATTGCTATTTCTTCAACAAAGGATATCTAAAGAATGATACAAATGAGATAATAGACGTAAACTGGAATGATGTTTAAAATTGTATTCTGTACCCAAATCATAAAATAATTTTTTTGGGTTTAGTGTCCCTTTAATACAGATGGCTAGCACTAGTTAAAGTGAAGGTCAATTTAGATGAATTAGTGCCCGGTTTTTAATAATCCTATTAAAAACAAGGGCACTTTAATTCATCAACATTTACATTTCACTTGTTTTCTTAAAAAACGTACGTTTTAATCCTGACAGCGCTTCCTCCGCCCATCGCAAGCCCTCTTCGTGGGTCCAAAATGACAAATCCGGCTTCCTCCAGTCACGGCATTGCCTCAGGCCATGATCCCCCTGGGGGAAAGCCGCGATTGGAGGAAGCCAGATTCGTCATTTCTGACATATGAAGAGGCTTCAGACGGCAGGGGGAATCGCTGGAGCGGCTGTCAGGATTAAAAGGTACGTTTTTGAAGTAAACGAGTGAAATGTCATTTTTGAGGAATTAAAGTGCCCTTGTTTTTAATAGGATTATGAAAAACCGGGCACCGATTCATCTAAATTGACCTTCACTTTAAGTCACCTGCTGCTCAAAACAGGGACTCTTCTGCTGTCCCCCCCAATCTGCCTCCCTAGGCAAGTGCCTTGTTTGCCTAGGCCAAAATACACCCCTGATTTTAAGCTTTATCTGAATCATGAAAGAAATGTTTTGGGTTTCATATTCCTTTAATATCCAGCACAATAGATCTTCATTTGAAGATAAAAACTTGCAAAATTAAAAATTAAAATTTTCCCAAAAAATGAAAAAAAAATTCATATAATAACCGCATCTTGCACACGTCTAGTGCACCCATAAAGCCCCAGTGCAAATGGATTAATAAATCATTTTCATGTATCGCTATTGTTTTGGAACTTAATAGGTTAATTTCACACATGTAAATTCCTATTGTCATTGCACACTGTACAAAGGGAACATTGAAAACACGTTTCTGTGAAACACCTTGAGATTTTTATATAAAATGTTTAGTTTTGCATAATATATTTTTCATGATTTATTCTAACACTATGACCGTGCTTAGCCTTTTCTGCAAACTAGAGCCCAGACTGGCTCCTCTAAATAAGGGTGGAGTTGGGCTAAGGAAAACGAATTGCAGTAAAAATGATTAAAAACTCTCATTTGATTATTATTATTATTATTGTAGCCCAGGAATGAACCCCTTGAGAGGCTCCGAAGTAAGTTTATTTGCTGTTGCCTCAAGATCTTTGCAGGGTGCATTTCAAGCTCTGAGAATAAGAAAACCCATAATTTTAAAACACATATAGATGAAAAATGTTTCATTATAATAATTTATTATATACGTGTGCATTCAGATCCTTCGTTAGAACGTGCGGAAGAAGTGGCATTTGTCTCTTTTCGGAGTCAGATTTATTCTTGTGAACGTTCAACACACTAAGATCTGTGCAAATAGAGGATACAAATGCACACATCTAATTTTTCATGTCAGTGAGATGAAGCAGAGTTGTATAGCATATGTAGTTCCTATGGTACTGAAATGTCAGCCAATCTATGTCTCAGTGTCTACTGCTAGAGATAAGTAGATCAGAAAAATCATTGAGCCGAAGTCTGTTTTATTCATGAATATACAGGGGGTATATATAATATAACGTATCTAATACCATCAATAAAAATAACTTATTTGTGGCTGTAGGGCTGCCCACTTGACCCTATTCCTTCACAATTTATTCCCTCTCTCTCTTCTTCACTAACCCCTACCCTAACTCATCTCTTTAACCAATCTCTCACTGCTGGCACATTTCCTGTCACTTTCAAGCATGCATCAATCATACCAATCCTAAAAAAGCCCTCGCTTGACCCCTCCACGCCTTCTAACTATCGACCGGTCTCCTTACTTCCCTTTGCTTCAAAATTATTGGAACGACTAGTCTATAATCGGCTAACTCAATTTCTCACAACTAACTCCTTACTTGATCCACTACAATTTGTTTTCTGCCCTAAACACTCAACAGAAACCGCTCTTGCTAAAGTAACAAATGACCTGTTATCAGCTAAAGCAAAAGGCCATTACTCCTTACTAATTCTTCTTGACCTGTCCGCAGCTTTGAAACAGTTGACCATCCTCTCCTCCTAAAAATACTACATTCATTTGGCATCCGAGACACAGCCCTCTCCTGGTTTGCATCATATCTTTCAAACCGCTCGTTTTCAGTTTCCATTAACAACATATCTTGTGATCCTATGCCTCTCTCAGTTGGAGTACCGCAAGGCTCTGTCTTGGGTCCCTTGCTTTTCTCTCTTTATACATCCTGCCTTGGAAAACTTATAGCCTCCTTTGGATTCCAGTACCACCTATATGCTGATGATAGCCAAATCTATCTTTCCTCTCCTGATATCTCTCCCTCTTTACTCAACCAGATTTCTGACTGCCTCTCTGCAATTTTCTCTTGGATGTCGTCACACTACCTCCAACTCAATCTGTCCAAAACTGAGCTGCTTCTTATCCCCCCCTCTTCGAGACATCCAACACCTGACATTTCTCTGATGGTTGGAGACTCTATTCTCAACACCTCACCCCAGGTCCGTTGCCTTGGGGTCACACTAGACTCAGAACTCACATTCAACCCACATATACAAACGCTTACCAAATCCTGCCGTTCACACCTACGCAACATTTCCAGAATTCGTCCCTTCCTTACTCAAAAATACTTATTCATTCCCTCATCCTGTCACGCATTGATTATTGCAATCTACTCTTAATTGGCCTTCCAAAACACCGCCTCTCCTCCCTCCAATCTATTATGAATGCTTCTGCTAGACTCATCCACCTAAGTCGACGATCTACATCAGCTGCTCTGCTCTGCCAGTCTCTACACTGGCTCCCCATACACTCCAGAATACAATTTAAAGTATTAGCCCTAACCTTACAAAGCACTCAACAGTCTAACTCCCAACTATATTTCCTCTCTCATCGTGAAATACTTCCCATCCCGTCCTCTTCGATCAACCTCTGACCTACGTCTCTACACTCCTGTTATCTCTACATCCCACTCCCGCCTCCAAGACTTTGCACGTGCTGCTCCTGTCCTCTGGAACTCTCTACCCCGCTCCATCAGACTGTCTCCAACCTTGTATAGCTTCAGACGATCCTTGAAAACCCACCTATTCAGAGAGGCTTACCATCTCTCCTCCATCCTGCATCCGAACCAAGCTAATACATGTACATGAAATGCCTGACTCACTGCTGCAAATACAACCGATGTAACAAGCTACCCCAACCTTATGACTCTGCACCCTAAACCTATAGACCTTGAGCTCTCCGGAGCAGGGCCCTCTTCCTCCTGTGCTAGATTTGTTTAGTCTTATTATGTTTTGTATTGTATCACAAATCTTTGTCATTGTATACCCCTATCATTGTACCCAGCGCTACGGAATTTGGCGGCGCTATACAAATAAATGATAATAATAATAGGGCATTTATAAACCCTGCTTAAATTCCCTCAGAACAGTGAGGAAAGATTAACATTTACTAAAGTGCATGTAGCATATATTACAATGTATATCATGGGAAGGTTGTTCGGATCTAAATGACCGTGGAAAATGTTTCCTCTGACGTATGATTTTTCTGATGAGAAATAAGACTTGACTTATAGCTAAAACATTTCCCACACTGGGAACACGAAAATGCTTTCTCTTTTGTATGAATTTTGCTATGAGATATAAGATCTGATTTCCGAGTAAAAGATTTCCCACATTCAGAACATGAAAATGCTTTCTCTCCTGTATGAATTTTCTGATGTGCGTTAAAAGTTGATTTGTGGGTAAAACATTTCCCACATTCAGAACAAGAAAATGCTTTCTCTCCTGTATGAATTATCTGATGAGTAATAAGATTGGATTTCCATTTAAAAGATTTCCTACATTCGGTACATGAAAATGCTCTCTCTCCTGTATGCATTTTCTGATGACTTATAAGATTTGATTTCCATTTAAAACATTTCCCACAGTCAGAACATGAAAAGGATTTCTCGTATTTATGGATATTTTGATGAGTAATAAGATTTGATTGCTGGTTAAAACTTTTTCCACATTCAGAACATGAAAATACTTCCTCTCCTGTATGAATGTTTTGATGTCTCATAAGATGTGATTTGCGGGTAAAACATTTCCCACATTCAAAACATAAAAATGGTTTCTCTCCTTTATGAATTTTCTGATGTGCATTAAAATTTGATTTGTAAGTAAAACATTTTCCACATTCAGAACATGAAAATGCTTTCTCTCCTGTATGCGTATTATGGGTAAAACATTTCCCACATGAAGCAGAACACGGAACAGATTTATTTCCCATTTCTCTTTGTTGATCTTTTAAGACACTTGAAACATCAGCCATCCAACCTTGACTAGGAATATCTGAGCTCAAAAATGTATCTGTAAAAGAAAAAAAAACACACAAAAAGAGTAAAAGTTGTTTACCTACTTTCAAATTTGTATTTCTATTATTGCCTACAAAATTAACACTTGCAACGCCATGCTTTACATGACTATCTAGTACAATATATTGGGAAAATATCAGATTATTAAATTTATTTTTAATTTTTATCCTCCAATTTCTCTTTGAGTATTGAGAGAAACTACCTGCAGCTGTAGATTATAAAGCAATTACAAATAACCTTTAGGCTCCATGTGTTTAAAGATGTTTGGTTTATAAAAAAGAGGTCACGCACTATATCCTAGATTACATGTGGAGAATAAAAACTAAATTTAAGCTTACCTAATGAACTAATTTCTTTCAAGGGAACGAGAGTCCACAAGCCATAATATGTGCGATTAAATTCTAGTCCACTAGGAGGAGGCAAAAAAATACCCAACATACTAAAATCTTTTAATCCCCCCCCTTCCCTGTACACCTCAGACACACATATGACTAGAAAAGCAGGAAAGATCAAAGCAGGGTAAATGAAGAGCAAGCTAGAACTCTAGCCAAATAAATAGAGAATAGAGCGGGTCTTGAGGACTCTCACCTGCATGAAAAAAATGAATTTATCAGGTAACTTATGGCTAGATTTAGAGTTTTGCGTTAGAAGGGGTGCGTTAGCTACGCATGCTTTTTTTTCCCCCGCACCTTTTAAATACCGCTGGTATTTAGAGTTCACAGAATGGCTGCGTTAGGCTCCAAAAAGTGAGCGTAGAGCATAATTTACCGCCACTGCAACTCTCAATACCAGCGGTGCTTACGGACGCGGCCAGCTTCAAAAACGTGTTCGTGCACGATTCCCCCATAGGAAACAATGGGGCAGTTTGAGCTGAAAAAAACCTAACACCTGCAAAAAAGCAGCGTTCAGCTCCTAACGCAGCCCCATTGTTTCCTATGGGGAAACACTTCCTAAGTCTGCACCTAACACCCTAACATGTACCCCGAGTCTAAACACCCTAATCTTACACTTATTAACCTCTAATCTGCCGACCCCGCTATCGCTGACCCCTGCATTATATTATTAACCCCTAATCTGTCGCTCCGTACACCACCGCAACCTACGTTATCCCTATGTACCCCTAATCTGCTGCCCCTAACACCGCCGACCCCTATATTATATTTATTAACCCCTAATCTGCCGCCCCCAACGTCGCTGCCACCTACCTACAATTATTAACCCCTAATCTGCCGACCGGACCTCACCGCTACTATAATAAAGTTATTAACCCCTAATCCGCCTCACTCCCGCCTCAAAAACCCTATAATAAATAGTATTAACCCCTCATCTGCCCTCCCGAACATCGCCGACACCTAACTTCAAGTATTAACCCCTAATCTGCCGACCGGACCTCGCCGCTACTCTAATAAATGGATTAACCCCTAAAGCTAAGTCTAACCCTAACACTAACACCCCCCTAAGTTAAATATAATTTTTATCTAACGAAATAAAATAAATCTTATTAACTAAAGTATTCCTATTTAAAGCTAAATACTTACCTGTAAAATAAACCCTAATATAGCTACAATATAAATTATAATTATATTGTAGCTATTTTAGGATTAATATTTATTTTACAGGCAACTTTGTATTTATTTTAACTAGGTACAATAGCTATTAAATAGTTAATAACTATTTAATAGCTACCTAGTTAAAATAATTACAAAATTACCTTTAAAATAAATCCTAACCTAAGTTACAATTAAACCTAACACTACACTATCAATAAATTAATCAAATAAAATACCTACAAATAAATACAATTAAATAAACTAAATAAATAAGGATGATGGATCTCTTCAGCGCCCGCTTGGATCAAGACTTCAGCTCGATGATGGACCTCTTCAGCGCCCGCTTGGATCAAGACTTCAGCCCGATGATGGACCTCTTCAGTCCCTGCTTGGGCTTGGATGAAGACTTCGGAGCCTCTTGTGGACGGATCGGTGATACCCGGCGTGGTGAAGATAAGGTAGGGAGATCTTCAGGGGCTTAGTGTTAGGTTTATTTAAGGGGGGTTTGGGTTAGATTAGGGGTATGTGGGTGGTGGGTTGTAATGTTGGGGGGGTATTGTATGGTTTTTTTTACAGTCAAAAGAGCTGTTTTCTTTGGGGCATGCCCCGCAAAAGGCCCTTTTAAGGGCTGGTAAGGTAAAAGAGCTTTTCAATTTTTATTTTAGAATAGGGTAGGGCATTTTTTTATTTTGGGGGGCTTTGTTATTTTATTAGGGGGCTTAGAGTAGGTGTAATTAGCTTAAAATTGTTGTAATATTTTTATAATGTTTGTAAATTATTTTTTTATTTTTTGTAACAGTTCTTTTTTTATTTTTTGTACTTTAGTTAGTTTATTTAATTGTATTTATTTGTAGGTATTTTATTTAATTAATTTATTGATAGTGTAGTGTTAGGTTTAATTGTAGATAATTGTAGGTATTTTATTTAATTAATTTATTGATAGTGTAGTGTTAGGTTTAATTGTAACTTAGGTTAGGATTTATTTTACAGGTAATTTTGTAATTATTTTAACTAGGTAGCTATTAAATAGTTATTAACTATTTAATAGCTATTGTACCTAGTTAAAATAAATACAAAGTTCCCTGTAAAATAAATATTAATCCTTAAATAGCTACAATATAATTATTCGTTATATTGTAGCTATATTAGGGTTTATTTTACAGGTAAGTATTTAGCTTTAAATAGGATTAATTTATTTAATAAGAGTTAATTTATTTTGTTAGATAAAAATTATATTTAACTTAGGGGGGTGTTAGTGTTAGACTTAGCTTTAGGGGTTTATCCATTTATTAGAGTAGCGGCGAGGTCCGGTCGGCAGATTAGGGGTTAATAATTGAAGTTAGGTGTCGGCGATGTTAGGGAGGGCAGATTAGGGGTTAATACTATTTATTATAGGGTTTTTGAGTCTGGAGTGGGGCGGTTTAGGGGTTAATACATTTATTATAGTGGCGGCGAGGTCCGGTCGGAAGATTAGGGGTTAATAATTGTAGGTAAGGTAGCGGCGACGTTGGGGGGGCAGATTAGGGGTTAATAAATATTATGTAGGGGTCGGCGGTGTTAGGGGCAGCAGATTAGGGGTACATAGGGATAACGTAGGTTGCGGCGGTGTGCGGTCGGCAGATTAGGGGTTAAAAAAATTTATTAGAGTGGCGGCGATGTGGGGGGGCCTTGGTTTAGGGGTACATAGGTAGTTTATGGGTGTTAGTGTACTTTAGAGCACAGTAGTTAAGAGCTTTATGAACCGGCATTAGCCCAAAAAGCTCTTAACTCCTGGCTTTTCTCTGAGGCTGGAGTTTTGTCGTTAGAGTTCTAACGCTCACTCCAGCCAAGAGTCTAAATACCGGCGTTAGAAAGATCCCATTGAAAAGATAGGATACGCAAATGGTGTAGGGGGATCTGCGGTATTGAAAAGTCGCGGCTGGAAAGTGAGCGTTAGACCCTTTCCTGACTGACTCTAAATACCAGCGGTAGCCCAAAACCAGCGTTAGTAGCCCCTAACGCTGGTTTTGACGGCTAACGCAAAACTCTAAATCTAGGCGATAATTTTTTTTCCCATAAGGTGGTGAGAGTCCACAAGTGATCACATGTGGAATCTAATACCCAAACTGTGAAGTCTACAATATCACTAAGAAAAGGCTAGGCATTAAGTTAAAGGGACCTTAAACACTAAATACATGCTAGATAGAATAATGCATTTAAAGAATAGATTTGTCTGAAAATATCATGTAGATTTCATTAGCTGTTTAAATAGTTATACAATAAGTGTAAAGTTTCAGTGTCTATAAAACAATGGGAGCTGCCATGTTGTAACTTAGGTTACCTTCTCTGCTGTGGCCAATTAGAGGCAGTTATAAATAGGTCACTAGAGTGTGCAGCCAATGGCTGTGTGGTATATTATATTGTTCTCCACTTCTACTTCTAACAAGAACTAAAAAGCTCACAATGTCAGAATGGAATAACAGGAAAAGAGGACAAAATAAATAATGAAAGTATATTGCAGAGTTATATATATATATATATATATATATATATATATATATATATACATATACAGTATATTATTTTAGTAGACCTCCAGTTTACATAGGTGTCAAAAGTCTTTAAAGGGATATGAAACCCAATTTTTTTTCTTTCATGATTTGCTTGTATTATAAATTTGTATTAGTTTTCTTGGTATCTTTTGTTAAAAAGCAGATACATAAGCTTAGGAGCCAGCCCATTTCTGGAGAACTATATAGCAGCAGTTTTACAAGAATGTTATCAATTTGCACTAGAGGGTAGCACTATTTCCTGCCATGTAAAGTTCCAGATGCCTACCTAGGTATCTATTCAACAAAGAATACAATGGGAACAAAGCAAGTTTGATAACAGAAGTAAATAGGACATTTATTTAAAATACTTTGCTCTGTCTGAACATGAAAATAAATATTTGGAGTTTCATATCAGTTTAATCTCAGTTTAATTTGAGATCTGTCTTCTTATATTTGTCTTAGGAGAAAGGTAAATGAGTAGAAAATTATATTTAAAGGGACATAAAACCTCAACATTGTCTTTCATGGTTTAGATAGAAAATAAAATTTTAACTCTCCAATTTACTTCTATTATCAAATTTGCTTCATTCTCTTGTTATCTTTTGCTGAAGGAGCAGCAGTGCACTACTGGCAGCTAGCTGAACACATCTAGTCAGCCAATCACACAAGACAAACGTATGCAGGCACCACTCTGCAGTTAGCTCCCAATAGTGTGGGATATGTTTGTATTCTTCTTCCACAAGAGAACAAAGCACATTTGAAAATATAAGTGAATTTAAAAGCGTCTTAACATTACATGCTCTATCTGAATCATGCTAGTTTAAATTTGACTTTCCTATCCCTTTAAATATCAAAATCAGCAGGAAATAGTAAGAAATAAAGACCCCTCACTAATGCCACCCTTGTTATGAAGTTTTGTGCTAAACTAAATTAGTTCCTACAGTTTCCAGGTCAACAAACAGCCCCTGGAAATGTTACAGTTATTTTGGGTTACGCATTTTGAGCATTTTATAAAGTTCATCTAGGAGCAAAAGAAATGTATTTACTGAACACAAATTATTAGTTTGAACCACAAGTTTGTTTGGTACTGAGTTCCATATATTACATATCAAACACTCACTTGTGTCTGTAGCCTCGTCACTTTTCATGTCAGTATCTTTCTGCTCCTGAATTTCAAGTGGTTTCGCCACACACAGATCTTCTGTTTGTTCCACTTTTGTTATTTCAGGGTTAATTTTAACTGGGGGGAAAAAAGATTATATAATTTTAATAGTTAACATGACAACGCTTATACACTATATCTATTGTCTATTTACTTGGTAACACGGAGCTCACACTCAAAGTGCCCCAATTATCAAAGTCCAGGCAGACCAGGTTCCTGGCGGGCATAAGCTTGTGCAGCCACACCCCCTGCTTTTGCACAGCCAATCGCAACAGAGCAGATCTTGTCAATCATTCTGATAAGATCTGATCGGGATTAATTAACTCTGCGAGCCTTGAGGTGGTGGAGAGGTTAAGCAACAGTGGTCTTAAAGTGACAGTAAATGTAACTTTCAGTCTAATCAGATCTAAAATCTCAGCATTATTTTATATTTAGCTAAATTTCTAAATCAATTTCTAATAACTTTTTTTTATTTTAGTTCTGATTTCTTTCATTAAATGATGAATCCGCAACTCCATAATATGTGGGATAGAATTTCCACCACTAGATGGAGGCAAAGAGCCCCAACACAAGAGGTTTTAACCTCACCCACTTCCCCACCCTACGCAGTTTGTTCTTTGCCTCCCAGGTGGAAGGTGAAGATAGAGGTCGCTCTGAAGATCCGTTTTTTGGAATCATTTGGATTTATTATTGTTTTTTGTCCCACCCGTTCTTTAACGTGGACTTACAGCTTGGGTATTCAATCCCACACCATATGGAGCTGTGGACTAAACTGAGTAGGGTGAGTGAGATTAAAAACTCTTATTTTGGGGATCTTTGCCTCCACTAAGTGGCAGGAAGTCTATCCCACACATTATGGCGCTGTTTACTCTCATGATCCTGAAAGAAAATAATTTATCAGGTAAGCATGATTCTTAATTTTCGAATACCCCTACCAGCTCCAGCTGCCCACTTCGAAAAAACATTTTTTTTCTTGATGTGATGTTTTTACCGTTAAAGGGACACTTAACCCAAATTTTTTCTTTCATGATTCAGATAGAGCCTGAAATTTTAAGCAACTTTCTAATTTACCCCATCTCCTATTATCAATTTTTCTTCGTTCTCTTGGTATCTTTATTTTAAAGCAGGAATGTAAATCTTAGCATCCAGTCCATTTTAGGTTCAGAACCATGCATAGCGCTTGCTTATTGGAGGCTTACATTTACCCACCAATAAGCAAGCATAACAACTGTAATGTGAAGACCCTGCGCTATATAAAGTACCTCTAGCTCTCCTCAAGAGGTCCCCTAGTGAACCTAGTGGTAAGTACAGTGTAGAGTAATGAGGCAAGCACCAACAGTAGGCTGAGGTAACACAGTGGTAGTCTGAAAATATAGTGACCAATCAGAATATATGTAGAATATGGTTAAATTTAATACATATCATAAACAAAAAATACAGTACAAATCATGGATCCATGTAAAACAAATTAATATATAAAACAGATGTTTTAAAAGCACAAGTAGGACAATAAGTCCTAAAATAGACAATTAGTCTCTGTCCTATGTATTGGAGGTACCATGGGTTCTAATTGGGAGAATGTCAATGTAGATAAGACCGAAACAACAGTCCAGAAAAAGTTGAATCCGTAGTGATATATGAGACAAATGGTGAATCGTGACAATCAGGTGAAAAACTCCAAGAAAATTTCAATAAAAAATCAGTAAAAAATCCAATAAAAACAGTCAGTAAAAAATATATATATACGTGAAGTGATGCATCATAAAAATGAAAATAAAAATAGAATGTGATAGTGAAAAACACTAAAAAGAATATTCCTGTGAGAAAAAGTTATAAGATAAGAAGGTGATAGAATCCTTAATAATTTGAGGTCCGTAAGTATCTTGAAAATGTGAAACAAATCCTAAAGGACATCTAAAAAAACCTGTGAAAAAAGATAAAACAAAGCTGCAAAAATTGTGTATAGATGAATACAAATAGAGGTAATACACTTACTCTGGTTATGTCGACGCGTTTCGGCCTCTGTTTAGGCCTTTATCAAGACTTGATAAAGGCCTAAACAGAGGCCGAAACGCGTCAACTTGGGGTGCGCAAAACTACAGACACAGGGGCTTATCTATCAAGCTCTGAATGGAGCTTGATGCTCCGTGTTTCTGGCGAGCCTACAGGCTCGCCAGAAACACCAGTTATGAAGCAGTGATCTAAAGACCGCTGCTCCATAACCCTGTCCGTCTGCTCTGAGCAGGCGGACAGGAGTCGCCACAATTCAACCCGATCGAGTACGATCAGGTTGATTGACACCCCATGCTGGCGGCAGATTGGTCGCGAGTCTGCAGGGGGCGGCGTTGCACCAGCAGCTCACAAAAGCTGCTGGTGCAATGCTGAATACGGAGAGCGCATTGCTCTCCGCATTCAGTGATGTCTGTCGGACCTGATCCGCACTGTCGGATCAGGTCCGACTGACATATGATAATTAGGCCTCATAGAGTGGTTCCAACCCTAGTCACTAGTATACAGATCAAGAAGTGAAATGGGGACAGAGGATACAAAGAAAAACAGAATAAGTAAAAAATTATAACTTTAAATGTTATCTAAAATATTTTAAACAAAAAAATTAGTGGTTTGTATTTAGATAATTTGAATTGTGCATACTTTACTGTCACTTTAAAATAACAGCTATTTAAATAGAATTTCAGGCCTACTCGGGCCCTGAAACTGAATCCCCAGCTTCATAAATGTTTTATAAACTAACAGTATATTGAACATAAAAAAATATTCACATCTAATGTCTACAAATGACTCCTGCTGTAAAACTTTTCTCTGCTATAATTTACATTAAATGCATTTAAAAACAATACATTTAGAGCTGTGATTTTGGTAATAAAATTTCACACCCAAAAGTACTAAGGCTTGCTTTGTTTTTTTAGATTGTTTCATGCACACTACATATATTTTTTCTACCTATGTAGATTTTCTACATGTGAGATAACTATTTTCATGCAAAAATTAACTTTTAGGGGTTGATTCCTATTTAGTTCATTGACGGGTTTTCAGCTAACAATTTGAGTTTTTCAATTCTGAGTGCTCACAACCCAGGCATTAACAAGATTTCCATACTGTGATCAGATCAGATCTGAGCAGATAGGAAAATCACTCATACAATGCATGGATAGCGACGACATCGGCACTCACAATTCTTCCGGTCACAAGTTATTAACCAAACATATCGACAACAAAAAGGGCCCATCAAATTCAACACACAAAGGCACTTGATAAATAAATGAACCCCAAAAAACTAGATACTTTATTGGTTAGTAGTGCGCAAAAGCTTCAGATATCACACTCCTCACTAATACAATTCCTTCCTATTGTATAACAAGTGAATCGCTAAGATAAAAAGATAAATGAGGGCGCTAAAATATCAATAAGACAGTTTAATAAGTGCAACCTGATAAAATTATCATTAAAAAACTATCATAAAAAGTAAATGGGATGTCTCCCTTAAAACATTTGTTATATATCACATATAGGAACATGAGCAATTAGAATACACAGAGCACATTTAGGTATAGACCGTCCAAGTCTTAATCATTAGTAAAGTATATCACCCTGTGTTAAGTGGCCACTATGTCTAAAAAACATGCAATGCATTCCGCATGTGACCTTCTGGTGTATAGTGTTCTCAGTATACCCGGTTCAGTTTCAAATATATAGCTGCGGTACCTTACACCATCGGCAAGGAATTTCTGCTGGAGAGTTGCAACAAAACTTTCTGCACGTTCAACGATCGTCTCTGACGGTGAACCTACCCCACGTGACTATTCTTGTCTGACGTCACAGGTAGACTTTGCTTTGTATTATCTCTCTCCTCTCATTGGCCGTAGTTGTAGCAGTTATCCCTTGATTGGATTTCAAATGTCTGTGAGTAAAACAATCTCTTAGTGCTTTTGCACGCAGGAGTCCTCCTAAATTAATCAGACATAGAGGCCTATGTATCAAAGGTCTTGCGTACCTGATCCGACAGTGCGGATCAGGTCCGCAAGACCTCGCTGAATGCGGAGAGCAATACGCTCTCTGTATTCAGCATTGCACCAGCAGCTCACAAAAGCTGCTGGTGCAACGCCATCCCCTGCAGACTCACGGCCAATCGGCCGCCAGCAGGGGGGGGTCGATCGTACTCGATTGGGTTGAATTGTGTCGATTCTTGTCCGCCTGCTCAGAGCATTTTGACGTTTTATGCTCCTACCCCTGTCCAAACTCATTCAGCGTAGCAAAAAATAGTTGTACAAAAAGTAATCCTATATGAATTTCACAAAATATCACAAATTTTTACATTAGTTTATCACATTTAATTAGATTCTTAAAAGTTTGAATTAGTTAAGGAAACAGTTCTAAGAGTCCTAGACCACTCATTTGAAAGGAGGATTGCTGTTTTTAAATAAGAGGTCTTAAATTTGTCAATGTATTCTGGGGGGCAAATTAGGGCATCTGCCCCCCTCTTGATGTAGTCTCATATGACTATAGTTCTGTTAGGTGATCCCTGAGACCACAGTTATCAGCTGATAGCAACCTGGGCATGTGACCCTTTTTTTTGAAAGAGAGGCCTCTCCTCACTTGTCCCACTGTAGTGCGTATTTTGGGGTGCTGCCATCTAGTGCTCTTGCTAATGTATGGCCCTTTTTATTGCCAAGTACATGATAAAGTGGAAACCCCTTTAACTGGAGAGGTCTTTGTGACCGCTGCTCCATAACTTGTGTTTCTGGTGAGTCTGAAGACTCGCCAGAAATATGGGCCGTCAAGCTCAGTTCGGAGCTTAATAGATAGGCCCCTATATCTCCCCCAATATTTGGGCTAGAGACTTCTTATTTGATGGGTTACTTGTCACTCTCCCACAAATGTTAGACGACCCCCTCGCTAATGTTAAAGTTCAGTTTAAGTCTGTTGCAGGTAATCACTGTTTTAAGGTGATTACACGCAACTTTCAGGGACATGTGACTCCCGTCTTTTAAATGATGTCACTTGTTCTTGTAAGTAACCTAGTGGCTGAGATACAGGCTTGCAAATCAATTCCCTCATCTATCTGGCTTAGCCTCCATGACTCTGTGTGGTAACAGGGAGTTCCCGCCCTCTTGTGACATCACCACATGCACCGGTGGTGACATCACACTGCCTACCAGGAAGAGGCAGTGATGGGAAGGGAGACTGCAGTCTCATTTCTCCTCTCCAGTTAAAGGGGTTTCCAGGATCCGGATTGGAAGGGGGACCCCCAGGATGATGATACATAGTCGTCATCCACACTGGGGAGTGGTTGTGCATGAAACATTGAAGGGTTTAATCTTAGAAATTTTACATATGAAAGCTACTTATCAAATATAAATAATTATTTCATATAACCCTTGTTTCATATATATTACATAAGAAAATAGATCACTATTATTCCCATAATGTAAATTACACAATAGAGCAGGGCTTGACAAACCCAGGAGCCAGGCAGCCACTGCCTCTTGGAATTTTACCACAGCTCCTAACTTTTTGGGTTATTTTCCATATATCTATACACAAATCCCACTGTCTGGCTCCCTAATGTATGTCTAGCTTCTAAATATTCTTATTAGTTCCTAAATTTGAAAATAGATTTGTCAACTCCTGCAATAGAGCACTGCAGACTTCTGAAACCAAAGCAACCTACATATATTTCCTAAGCCAAATTTATAGGATAACCAGTGCAAAATATACACTTACTAATAACTATAACTGTGGCTAGCCTTGTAAGTTACATATAAAAGGTCTGATTGGCTTCCACAAATAAGGCAAGTGATGGTTGAGGGTTTGTTGCCAATTGCACCAAAGAAAAGTTGCACATCTATTTTACAACCATTTATATTTGGATGTTTTGGTTTTTTATAGGAAAAAAATTACATTGACAATATGGGGCCGATTTATCATCGGTCAGTCCGACATGATCCGCTCATTTATCATTGCACAAGCAGTTCTTGTGAACTGCTTGTGCAATGCCGCGCCCTGTAGATTCGCAGCCAATTGACCTCTAGCAGGGGGTGTCAATCAGCCAGATCGTATAGGATTGGGCGGATTGATGTTCCGCAGTCTCAGAGCAGGCAGACCAGTTAATTAACAGCGGTCTTAAGACCGCTGCTTCTTAACTGCTGCTCCTGGCGAGCCTGAAGGCTCACGCAGAAACAGGGGCATCAGGGTCTGTTCGGCCCTTGATAATTCGGCCCCTATATGTCAGATGATTATAACCACACCATGTTAACACATGTGATATGTACACTGGCAGACGATAAAAGAACAAACACCTTTTCTAAAAATAAAATCTTTATTTTGTAATTAATATAAATGAGTTTTTTTTATTATTTTAGAAATAATTGTACAAACAATTATCACATATACATGTGTATTACAACAGATCAAAAATAATTATTACAAAAACACAGTTTAAAACAATCCTTACGTAACATATAACATAAGCATATTATAATGGCATTATATACAAGTATTTTACATACTATCATTTGTTTAGTATATAATGTTGTCAATATTTATCCATCAAATCTAAGCACTAATGTACTTGTGTGTATAAGTCAAGTGTTAAAAACAGATTTAAAGGGACACAAAACTTACATTTTTTCTTTCATTATTCAGATAAATAATACAGTTTTTAAAAAGTTTCTAGTTTACTTCTATTATCAAATTTGCTTCGTTCTCATCTAATTCTTTGTTGAAGAGATATCTAGATAGGTAGCGTGCACATGCCTGAATCACTACATGACAGGAAATAGTGCTGCCATCTAGCGCTCTTGCTAATGTATAACATTGTTATGAAACTGCTGCCATCTAGTGCTCTTGTTAATGTATAATATTGTTATAAAACCGCTGCCATCTAGTGCTCTTGCTAATGTATAACATTGTTATAAAACTGCTACCATCTAGTGCTCTTGCTAACGTATAACTTTGTTATAAAACTGCTGCCATCTAGTGCTCTTGCTAATGTATAATTTTGTTATAAAACTGCTACCATCTAGTGCTCTTGCTAATGTATAACATTATTATAAAACCGCTGCCGTCTAGTGCTCTTGCTAACGTATAACTTTGTTATAAAACTGCTGCCATCTAGTGCTCTTGCTAATGTATAACATTGTTATAAATCTGCTGCCATCTAGTGCTCTTGCTAATGTATAACATTGTTATAAAACTGCTGCCATCTAGTGCTCTTGCTAATGTATAACATTGTTATAAAACTGCTGCCATCTAGTGTTCTTGTTAATGTATAACATTGTTGCAAAACTGCTGCCATCTAGTGCTTTTGCTAATGTATAACATTGTTATAAAACTGCTGACATATAGTGCTCTTGCTAATGTATAATTTTGTTATAAAACTGCTGCCATCTAATGCTCTTGCTAATGTATAATATTGTTATAAAACTGCTGCCATCTAGTGCTCTTGCTAATGTATAACATTGTTATAAAACTGCTGCCATCTAGTGCTCTTGCTAATGTATAACATTGTTATAAAACTGCTGCCATCTAGTGCTCTTGCTAATGTATAACATTGTTATAAAACTGCTGCCATCTAGTGCTCTTGCTAATGTATAACATTGTTATAAAACTGCTGCCATCTAGTGCTCTTGCTAATGTATAACATTAACTCTTGCTAATGTATAACATTGTTATAAAACTGCTGCCATCTAGTGCACTTGCTAATATATAACATTATTATAAAAATGCTGCCATCTAGTGCTCTTGCTAATGTATAACATTGTTATAAAACTGCTACCATCTAGTGCTCTTGCTAATGTATAACATTGTTATAAAACTGCTGCCATCTAGTGCTTTTGCTAATGTATAACATTAATATAAAACTGGTGCCATCTAGTGCTCTTGCTAATGTATAACATTATTATAAAACTGGTGCCATCTAGCGCTCTTGCTAATGTATAACATTGTTATAAAACTGCTGTCATCTAGTGCTTTTGCTAATGTATAACATTGTTATAAAACTGCTGTCATATAGTGCTTGCAGACATGTGCACACTCCTGAACTTACTTTCCTGCTTTTCAACAAAGAATAACAAGAAAACAAAGAAAAAATGATACTACAATTAAATTGAAAAGTTGTTTAAAAATGTATTTTCTATCTGAAACATGAAAAAAGTGGGGTTTATGTCCCTTTAATGGATAAATATTGAAAAAATAATGGGTGTCACCCACCCATACATTTTTATTTTATTTTGTCTGCCATTCTACTAGTGTTGCTTCATCAGAATCTGCACATGACTAATGGGGACTGTTGTGCCTTCAATATTTTTGCTTCTAGTGCTTTGAAGGTAGGGTTGCTACCTTGGCCATGTTTTCTTGGACACTTATGAGTTACACATGCTGCAGGGTGTGCAGAGGGGAGCATGAATAGTGCAGTCCAGGGTCACTATTCGTGTACTGTCCAGGGCTGCAATGCATGTTCTCTTGTGTGCACCCTGCAACATGTATAACTCATAACTGCCCAGGAAAACATGGCTGAGGTGGTAATTTTATTTGTAGGCCATGGGGAACAGCTGAATCTGCAACAGATGAAAAAGACAAAGGTGAGGCATTGTATTGTAGTCTGTGTGTACCATTACATGTGTCAATAACAATCTTTTTCAGAACATGCAGGTGTGATACAAAGACGTATTACTCTGCATTATGCAAAGTGCAAATGTCACTGTGTTCCTGCAGGTTTGTCTTTATGTGTCATTAAATAGGCAAATTTAATTTAAACTGTATTGTTAAAGGGACAGTCTACACCAGAATATTTATTGTTTAAATAGATAGATAATCCCTTTATTACCCATAATATACTTTTTACCTCTGTGATTACCTTGTATCTAAGCATCTTCTGACAGCCCCCTAATCTCAATAACAATTTTTGTGTAGACCTTCCCTTTAAAGGGACACTAAACTCAATTTTTTTTCTTTAATGATTCAGACAGAGCAGCAATTTTAAGCAACTTTCTAATTTACTCCTAGTATCAATTTTTTTTTCGTTCTCTAGCTTTATTTGAAAATGCAAGACTGTATAGTTAGGAGCCAGCCCATTTTTGGTTCAGCACCTGGATAGAGCTTGCTGATTGGTTTGCTAAATTTAGCCACCAATCAGCAAGCGCTACCCAGGTTCTGAACCAAAAATGGGCTGGCTCTTAAGCTTACATTCCTCCTTTTTCAAATAAAGATAGCAAGAGAATGAAGAAGAATTGATAATAGGAGTAAATTATAAAGTTGCTTAAAATTGCTGCTCTATCTGAGTCATGAAAGAAAACAATCTGGGTTTAGTGTCCCTTTAACTGGGAACATTCTAAAGGTGCCAGATGTATAGAAACGCGCCTGCTGTAAATATGTTTGTGGAGCCATCTTCAACGTCAGCAATTTCATTTCTTTATATTGTGAAACATTCAGTGAGTGATGCCGGCGCGTCTTCTAAAGAGTGTGTGCACGTACTCACCAGATGGAGGGAAATACTGCGCCCTTTCACAGGTGTTCCTTAAAGGGACATGATTTGGATTTTCATGATTTCTTTCATGATTTAGATTAAACAACTTTCCAATGTACTTTTATTATCTAATTGTCTATGTTGTTTGGATATCCTTGGTTGAAAAGCACGGAAGTAAGCTCAGCAGCTTACACTATATAGCATTTTTCCAAGTTCACTAGATAACAGCACTTTTTTCTGCCATGTAGCGATCCAGTCACGTGCGCACTACGTACCAAGGTATTTCAAAAAATGCCATGAGAACAAAGCAAATTTGATAATAGACGTAAACTGGAAACTGTTTAAAAATTGTATGCTTTAGTGTTTGTCAACTGCGGCCCTCAAGTACCTCAAACAGACCAGGTTTTCATTATAGCTGAATTGGAGCACAGGTGAAATAATCAGCTGATGGATGAGAGCTGGTTAGTTACCATGGTTACTGATCAGCGGATTATTTCACCTGCGCTTTAGTTCGGCTATAATGAAAACGTGGCCTGTTGGGGGTACCTGAGGACCGCGGTTGAAAAACAATGCTCTATCTGAATCACAAAATAAATAATTTAGGTTTCATGTCCCTTTAAATAGCATAGATACTTCAGGAGATCCTGAAAAACAGAACCATGTATATAGTTGGCATTTTTGTTTTGTTTTTGAGAAGTTTTAAATGTCTATGGTATTTTATGTTTTTAAATATAGGTAACTTAACGTCTTTTTGTGCACTGTGTCTTGTTAGACTTGATCCTCTCATAGCGGCCTTCACCTGGAAAACATAGAAAGTAAAAAAAAGGAAATGTGAGTATCACGTATACTCCTGATATTCATCTCACATAGGGCTTGATAATCTAATGCTCTACACCCAAGTGAGATGATCTATGAAGTCTCGCTAGTATGGTGAAGTCCCTCAAAATTTTATAAAAATCTGATTTTACCGTAATATATGTTTAAGTCACTGTGCAGAATTCTGTATGTGAAGGACAGATTAATACAATATAAGCAGGGCTGGCTCAAGATATTGTGCTGCCTGGGTCTGAGAATGCAATGATGCCCCCCTCAGTAGTAACATTACCAATTAGCATATCAAACTACTAGCCTGGGCTCTGACCTTACCAATCCTGCCTACCTGCATGCAACCAATGATCATGCACAATTGCGCAATAAGTCGAAAGGAAGTTAGGGAAGATATGCATTTGTCCCACCTTGAATCCTGACTGGTTCTGTATCTGTGCATGGTGAGGTTATGCTGCTGGGAGTCTGCGACAGAAACAGAGGAAAGGAGTGATCTGGGTCTAACAGAACATGTAAGTCTGAAACGTTGATATATATTATATACATAAAAACTTTCATATATAGAAACAGTTTTTCTCAGTAGGTGGTGACTGTAGACTGGGTGGTCTGTCCCTCGTTGCCTTTTCTGAAACAAGTGGGAAAGAGAAATGAGAGTGTAAGTATGACATGTTGGCATGGAAACGTTATTAGTGTTGTGTGATTTGTTTTTTTAAAGGGACTTCAAACCCAAAATTTGTCTTTCATGATTCAGACAGAGCATGAAATTTTACACAACTTTCCAATTTACCTCTAATTTGCTTCATTCTCTTGGTATTCTTCGTTAAAGGAGCAACAATGCACTACTGGGAGTTAGCTGGAAGCCAATAACAAGGCGCATATGTGTGCTGCCACCAATCAGCAGCTTCTGAGCCACTTATGTATACTTTTCAACAAAGGATACAAAGAGAACGGAACAAATTAGATAATAGAAATAAATTGGAAAGTTATTTAAAATTGCATGCTCTCTCTGAATCATGAAAGAAAAATAAATTGCGTTTTATGTGCCTTTAAAGACACACAATGCCACAATTGTTTTTGAGTGCTGCAACTTAAACATATTACTGGTCACGTGACTTGCCCTAATGTCATGTGTATTTGTGTGACATTCGTTTATAGTGATTTTTTTTTAACCTTCTACACATAGGCCCCATAGTAAGTAATGTGTGTTATCCTGTGTACATAGTATTTCTTTAGCTTTGAGGGTAAGATTGCGCTGTGTACGGTTATTGTGGCAGATGTTATTGAGTGCAGTGTCTGCGTATTAGAGACAACATGCTGTCGCTTCCATTCATCCAAACTATTTTAACTGTGTAGGCTGATGTTAGCGTGAATGTTTTTAAAGGATCACCGCAGAAAATCATAATCAATAAATGCATAGTAAATAGACAATGCAAAATCACTTAGTTTTAATTTTATTGTTCTGACAAATTTCAAAGTTTGTTTTATTTTCTGTCCTACTGCATCATGTGACAGCCATCAGCCAATCCAAAAATGCATATACATACTGGTATATTCTGTGAATTCTTGCACATGCTCAGTAGGAGCTTGTGCGTCAGAAAGTGTAAATATAAAAAAAAAGACTGAGCATATTTAGATAATGGATGTCAGTTGGAAAATTGTTTAAAATGGTGTGCTCTATCTGGATCATAAACATTTAATTTTGACTTTAATGTTCCTTTAAAGGGACACTAAACCCACATTTTTATCTTTCAGATAGAGCAGCAATTTTAAGCAACTTTCTAATTTACTCCTATTATCAATTTTTCTTTGTTCTCTTGCTATCTTTATTTAAAAAGCAGGAATGTGCTGCATAGGAGCCGGCCCATTTTTGGTTGAGAACCTGGGTTATGATTGCTTATTGGTGGCTAAATGTCAACCACCAATAAGCAAGTGCTATCCAGGGTTCTGAACCTAAAATGAGCTGGCTGCTAAGATTTACATTCCTGATTTTTCAATAAAGATAGCAAGAGAACAAAGAAAAAATGATGATAGGAGTAAATTAGAAAGTTGCTTAAAATGCCATGCTCTATCTGAATCATGAAAGAAAAAAGTAAATTTATGCTTACCTGATAAATTTATTTCTTTTACGATGTACCGAGTCCACGGGTTTCATCCTTACTTATGGGATATAATCCTCCTGTTAACAGGAAGTGGCAAAGAGTACCACAGCAGAGCTGCTATATAGCTCCTCCCTTAACTCCTCCCCCCAGTCATTCGACTGAAGGCATAGGAAGAGAAAGGGAAAAAACTAAAATGGTGCAGAGGTGACTGAAGTTTAGAAAAAAATTTAAATCCTGTCTCAATGACAGGGTGGGCCGTGGACTCGGTACATCGTAAAAGAAATAAATTTAGCAGGTAAGCATAAATTTCCTTTTCTTTTACAAGATGTACCGAGTCCACGGGTTTCATCCTTACTTATGGGATACCAATACCAAAGCTTTAGGACACGGATGAAAGGGAGGGACAAGACAAGAACCTAAACGGAAGGCACCACTGCTTGAAGAACCTTTCTCCCAAAAATAGCCTCAGAAGAAGCAAAAGTATCAAATTTGTAAAATTTGGAAAAAAGTATGAAGGGAAGACCAAGTCGCAGCCTTACAAATCTGTTCAACGGAAGCATTGTTTTTGAAAGCCCAAGTGGAAGCCACAGCCCTGGTGGAATGGGCCGTAATCCTTTCAGGAGGCTGCTGTCCAGTAGTCTCATATGCCATACGGATAATGCTTTTGAGCCAAAATGAAACAGAGGTTACCGTAGCTTTTTGACCTCTCCGTCTTCCAGAATAGACAACAAAGAGAGAAGATGTTTGACGAAATTCTTTAGTTGCTTGTAAATAAAATTTTAAAGCACGGGCCACGTCTAGATTATGCAACAGACGTTCCTTCTTAGAGGAAGGATTAGGACACAAGGAAGGAACCACAATTTCTTGATTAATATTCTTATTAGAAACCACCTTTGGAAGGAAACCAGGCTTAGTACGCAAAACCACCTTATCCGAATGAAAAATAAGATAAGGAGAATCACATTGTAACGCAGAAAGCTCAGAAACTCTTCGAGCAGAAGAGATAGCAACAAGAAACAAAACTTTCCAGGATAAAAGTTTAACATCTAAGGAATGCATGGGTTCAAACGGAACCCCTTGAAGAACATCAAGAACCAAATTTAAACTCCATGGCGGAGCAATAGGTTTAAACACAGGCTTTATTCTGACTAAAGCCTGACAAAAGGCCTGAACGTCTGGAACATCTGCCAGACGCTTATGATCCTTCTTGGAGAAAGGACAAAATCCTAGGAATCCTAACTTTACTCCATGAGTAGTCCTTGGATTCGCACCAAAAAAGATATTTACGCCATATCTTATGGTAAATCCTTCTAGTGACAGGCTTGCGAGTCTGAATCAGAGTATTAATGACCGACTCGGAGAATCCCCGCCTTGATAAAATCAAGCGCTCAATCTCCAGGCAGTCAGTTGCAGAGACATTAGATTTCAATAAGAATAAGAATAAAATTACTTTCAATAAGAATAGCACAGGACTAGTCCCCATTTGTTGTGGACTATACTTGCCCCACAAGTGCCACACTGCAGATCATTAATTCTGAATTATATACAGACTGCACATACCTCAAGGTGTCTGTAAGCACCAGCCGCTCCCCACACTGCAGGCTATACTGTATTCCCCAGATTCTGTGGGAAGGAACTCGATCTCAGTTACAGCTGCTGAAATCATCAGACTCAAGGCAGAATTCTTCTTCCATCTTCTGCCTGAGTAAAAATAGTACACTCCGGTACCATTTGAAAATAAAAAATTCTTGCTTGAAAAAAAATTAAACTAATATTCTATCACCTCTTAAACTTTACCAGCTTCCTATGAGTACAGGCAAAGAGAATGACTGGGGGGAGGAGTTAAGGGAGGAGCTATATAGCAGATCTGCTGTGGTGCTCTTTGCCACTTCCTGTTATAACAGGAGGATTATATCCCATAAGCAAGGATGAAACCCGTGGACTCGGTACATCTTGTAAAAGAAAAATGTGAGTTCAGTGTCCCTTTAAGTATAAAGTATTGTGTGTGTGATGCTCCCTTCATGTTTCTGTATTGTATTGTGTACATGGGGGCCTTGGGTATTTTGGTTATGTGTACAAGATATTATTTGCTGTGTTTGTCATTTACATTATAAATTTTTCAACTCACCAGTTCTCCTGAGGGTGGATAGATCAGCAGCATCTATGCTCTTGGTGTTGCAGCGTCTCCTCTCATTCATTGGGTTTGATGTACAAGGCGGCCCTCCACCAGATTTATTTGTGTGTTTATGGTTCCTGCCATTTTGTTTCTTGACTGCATCTTTGCAATAATAATATCTATGTTTCAAACAGCTAATAATTCTCGTGAGACTGCTAACACTACCCGTGCTGTCCCTGACTTTAGAAGCACTGACTTTATTTTGTACATGTGGCAAATTAAAGTGTCATGATATTATAAAATAGCCCCAGTTAGTGAAATATTTTCTTTGTGGGTAAATGTCTGCCCTCTAACTCTTTAACGGGACATGAAACCCAATTTTTTTCTATTATGGTTCAGATATATAACAGAATTTTAAACAACTTTCCAATTGACTTCTATAATCTAATTTGCTTAATTCTCTTGGTATTGTTTGCTAAAGAAACAGCAATCACATAGTTGAGTCAATAACATGAGATATCTATGTGCAGCCACCAATCAGCAACTCCTGAGCCTACCTAGGTATGCTTTTCAACAAAAGATACAAAGAGGAAGAAACAAATTAGATAATAGAAGTAAATTGGAAAGTTGTTTAAAACTATATTCTCACTCTGAATCATGAAATAAAAAAATTGGGTTTCATGTCCCTTTAATTCTATCAATGTTGTGTACTCTTCATACCCCACCTCCTCCTCCTGCACGGATGACTCCGTAAATGGACTCTGTACCTCCATCTCTAAAATCACGATTTGTTTTATTTTTTGGTGACCTTCCTGCCCTCTCCCGTGCCCTCCCCCTTTGAACCCCACTGCCACTACTTCCACTAATCCCCCTCGGACTCTCCTGCCTTCCTCCACTTTAGAAAATGTAAACATTTTTAAACTCCCCTGTTCTGCCAACTTGCCTCCTGCCTATATCGATCTGCATCTAAAATGGCATCTGTGCATAGTGTGCAACAATGTTCCATTTTAGGTACTTTGCTTGAGGTTTGTGATTGGCTGCAAAGTCGATAATGAAGTGATGTAATGTAAAAAAGGTGCAAATCTGCCATGTTGATTTTGGGTTTGTTGAGCAGTTAAAAAACATTTTCATGTATCGGTTCTGGTGTTTGTGGATTGGCAGCCATTAACGCTCGTTCCAAAAAATTTGAGATCTTGAGTTACTAATATCATCTGTTTTGGACTTTGCAAGATTGTAAATCACATAACAAAAAAAAAAAAAGTTAAATTGCGTTTTTCCGATATCGATATATAAAATTGTACAGATTGAAATCAACCCAATAATGTTTTAAAACAACAGTTTACTGATCATATTTATAAACAGGTCGATGTTTTAAGCCTAGAAATTTACAGACCTCACACTTTTAACCCCTTGTACACCTAGACCACCCCAACGGCAGTGATCGAACCCAAATTTGCCATAACATAGGAGCAGTTAAGGGGTTAATCAAATAACACTTATAGTGATGGCTTCCATGACTATCCAGACACACGCAGCAGTAAACTGACCCTTACCGCCACAAGAGACAGCAATCAGTCTGGGTGCCACTGGGAGCCAGGCAGAAATAGTACACAAGTGATGTAAAGTGAAGTGCTATGCAGAATGTGCTAGGGCATTCTCCTGACCCCCAGGGCTTGTTTTCTAGGCACCACTGGGGGCACTTGGGTTAGTCATGACCTTGGGTAATCTATTCTGGCTTTGCTTCTAGTTGGAATTATTATTATTATTATTCTTTATTTATAAAGCGCCAACAGATTCCGCAGCGCTGTCCATGGGTACAAAGATAAAAGTACAGTACAATACAATATAAAAGACACCAGACAAAGTCTAACAAACAAATACAGGGGGAATTGAGGGCCCTGTTCCCGTGGGGACTTACAATCTAGATGGTAGGAGGATGAGAAACAGGAGGTGGGGACTGCAAAGGTGAGAATGATGTTAGTGTGGAGTTAGATTGGGCCGCAGTTAGGCAAGTGGAATTCATTTGTTACAGATTTGGAGATAGGCTTCCCTGAACAGAAAAGGTCTTTAGGGAGCGTTTAAAGGAGGAAAGGTTAGGGGAGAGTCTGACAGCTCTAGGAAGTGCATTCCAGATGGTTGGTGCCGCACGAGAGAAGTCCTGTAGCCTAGCATGGGAGGAGGTGATGGTAGAAGATGCAAGGAGCAGGTCATTGTTGGATCTTAGGGGGCGGGCTGGAGTGTATTTGTTGATGAGTGAGGACAGGTAGGGGGGGCTGCGTTGGTAAGGACTTTCTAGGTCAGGATGAGAATTTTGAATTTAATTCTGCTGTGGATGGGTAGCCAGTGAAGGGACTCGCAGAGAGATGCAGCAGATACAGAGCATCGGTAGAGGTGGATTAGCCTAGCAGAGGCATTTAGGATGTATTGAAGAGGGGAGAGGCGGGAGAGAGGGAGGCCAGTTAGTAGGTTATTACAGTAGTCAAGTCGGGAGATTACCAGGGAGTGGATTAGCTGTTTAGTAGTTTCAGCACTCAGAAATGGACGGATTTTGGAGAAATTGCGTAGATTGTTGCGACAGGAGGAAGAGAGCAATTGGATGTGGGGTATGAAGGACAGATTGGAGTCAAGTGTAACTCCTAGGCAACGGACTTGGGGTGATTGGAGATAGTGGTGTCACCAACAGTGATTGAAAAGTTAGGAACTGGGGTAGAATTAGAGGTGGGGATTAGAAGGAGCTCAGTCTTGGACATATTGATTTTTAGGTGGTGAGAGGCCATCCAAGAAGAAATGCCAGATAAGCAGACACTGATGTGAGCAAGGACAGAAGGAGAGAGTGAAGGGGTGGATAGGTAGATCTGAGTATCATCAGCATAGAGGTGGTAGTTGAAGCCATAGCTACTGATAAGTTTACCCAGTGAGGATGTATAAATAGAGAAGAGTAGAGGACCCAGAACAGAGCCTTGAGGTACTCCAACAGACAGAGGCAATGGAGAGGAGTCGCCGCCAGCAAAGGAGACAGAAAAGGACCTATTAGAGAGATAAGAGTGGATCCAGGAAAGGGCAGTGTCAGAGAGCCCAAGGGAGCTGAGAGTCCGTAGGAGAAGGGGATGGTCAACTGTGTCAAAAGGTAGCAGACAGATCAAGTAAGATAAGTATTGAGTAGTGGCCATTTGTTTTAGCAGAAAGAAGATCATTATTAACCTTGGTGAGGGCAGTCTCAGTTGAGTGTTGGGAACGGAAGCCAGATTGTAAGGGGTCAAGCAGTGAGTTGGAGGACAAGAAGTGGGTTAAGCGATCGAAGACTAGTTTTTCCAGGACTTTTGAAGCTAGCGGAAGCAGTGATATGGGGCGGTAGTTTGCAGGAGAATTGGGGTCGAGGGAGGGTTTTTTGAGGATGGGGGTGACTTTTGCATGTTTGAAGGAAGATGGGAATGAACCGGTAGTAAGGGATAGGTTAAATATGTGAGTAAGAGCTGGAGTGAGGGTAGAAGACAGAGAAGGTATTAGATGTGAAGGGATAGGGTCAAGTGGGCAGGTAGTGAGGTGTGAGGAAGACAATAGGGAACTCACTTCATTCTCAGTGGTAGGGGGGAAGGTGCTGAGAGTGGTGGAAGGGGTTGCCGGGGGCGGAGATGAAAGGTTGCAGTGTTGGGATATTACTTCGGATGGTAATTGTTTTGTTTAAAAAGTAGTCTGCCAGGTCTTGAGCACTAAAGGCAGATGAAGGGGGTGGTGAAGGTGGATAAAGGAGAGATTTGAAAATAGAGAAGAGACGTTTTGGGTTTGAGGAGTGAGTAGATATAAGAGAAGAGAAGTAGGTTTGCTTGGCTAAGTGGAGGGCAGAGGAGTAAGAATAGAGAATGAACTTATAGTGAAGGAAATCTGATTCAGAGCGGGAGCATTTTTGCAGGTAGTGCGTGTGGTTAGAGTGCCAGGGTTGGAGCTGACAACGTGGGGTTGTAGCAAGGTCAGGGCAGGATATTGTGGAAGTGTGGGGGAGGTGTTTTTGAATAAGGTTGGAGAGTTGTAGAGGATCCACAGTGTGCAGATTTCTACAGGTGCGGGGGCAAGGGGGAGAAGTAGGTTTAGCCTGTATATTAAGCTTAAAGGTGAGCAGATGGTGGTCTGAGATGGGAAATGGGCGACAGGTGGCGTCAGAGAGAGAGCAGAGGTAGGAGAATACTAGATCAATAGAGTGTCCGTCCCGGTGAGTAGGGAATATGGTGGATTGTGAGAGACCAAAGGAATTTGTGAGTGAGAGAAGTTTAGAGGCAGCAGGGGCAGATGGGTTATCAATGGGGATGTTGAAGTCCCCCAGGATTAAAGCAGGTGTATTTGTAGAGAGAAAGTGAGAAAGCCAGGCAGCAAAGTTATCAAGGAATTGGGAGGTTGGTCCAGGGGGGCGATAGATAACTGCCACCCTGAAGGAGAGGGGGGGAGAATAGTCGGATGCAGTGAACTTCAAAGGAGGAAAAGGAGAGAGATGGATGGGGCTGCAGGTGCTGAAAGGAGCAGGAGGGGGAGAGTAAGATTCCAACACTGCCACCATGTCTCTCACCTGGCCTAGGTGTGTGGCTAAAGTGGAGACCACCGTGGGTGAGAGCAGCAATGGAAGCAGCGTCAGAAGATGATAACCAGGTTTCAGTAATTGCTAGAAGATTGAAGGTGTTAGAAACAAACAGGTCCTGAACAGTTGTAAGTTTGTTACAGACAGAGCGTGCATTCCAAAGAGCACAAGAAAAGAGAGGGGATAAGCGCTGTGGGTTAATAGAGATGAGATTGTTAGGATTGCGTGACCTAGAGTTTTTGCAGTGGGGGACTGAGTGAGAGTGTAAAAGTGTGGTGATTGCTGCAGGGCCAGGGTTAGCAAAGATGTCACCAGCAGCAAGCAGTAGTAGGAGTGTGAGTGACAGAAGGTGAGAGGGGGACTTGTAGGAGCGGGTATGACTAGACACAAGAGAGTTAGATGGATAAGTATTTCTAAGGAGACAAAGTAGTTCATGAGAGGAGAGCATAGGGGATGAGAGAAGGGAGGGTGAGATATGGATAGTGTGGGGGTTATTGTTGCTACAGGTAAGTGCAGTGATTTTTAGGAAAAGGGCAGACAGATATAGCAGAAAAGACATGGAAAGCAATTGTCTTTGGAATGTTAGTTAAGATATAGAACACATAGTTTAAATACTGTAAATACAGTGCACACAATGTAGGGGGCAGTATATAGTGATGCATTACGGTGTTCTGTGAAGAGGCCTGTTGTGCGTAATATACACTATATGACCAAAGGTATGTGGAACACCTGACCATCACACCTATATTGGCTTGTTGGACATCCCCTTCCAAAACTATGGGTATTAATATGGAGTTAGCCCCCCCCCTCCAAACACACACACACTTTGTAGCAATAACAGCTGGCACTTTTCTGGGAAGGCTTTCAACAAAGTATTGGAGTGTGTCTGTTGGAATTTGTGCCCATTCAGCCAAAAGAGTATTTGTGAAGTCCAACACTGATGTTGGATGATAAGGTCTGGCTCACAATCTTTGTTCTAATTCATCTCAAAGGTGTTCAATGAGGTTGATGTCAGGGCTCTGTGCAGGCCACACAAATCTCTCCACACCAAACGGGTACTCGCTTTGTGCAGAGAGCACAGTCATGACTTTGTATCCTGTAGTATTAAGATGACCCTTCACTGGAACTAGGGGCTAGCCCAAATCCTAAAAAAAGCTCCAGACCATTATCTCTCCTCTCTTAAACTTTACAGTAGGCACTGTGCATTCTTGTAGGTAGCATTCTCTTGGAATCTGCCACACCCAGATTCCTCAATCAGATTACTAGATAGTGAAGTATGATTAATCAATCCAGAAGACAAGTTTCCACTGCTTCAGAGGCCAGAGGCAGCATGCGTTACCCCACTCCAGCTGATGCATTGCACATGCTCATGTGAGGCTTGTGGACAGTTGTGTAGCCATGGAAACCTATTTCATGAAGTTCCAGAGGCAGCATGAGTTACCCCACTCCAGCTGATGCATTGCACATGCTCATGTGAGGCTTGTGGACAGTTGTGTAGCCATGGAAACCCATTTCATGTAGTTCCAGAGGCAGCATGCGTTACCCCACTCCAGCTGAAGCATTGCACATGCACATGTGAGGCTTGTGGATAGTTGTGTAGCCATGGAAACCTATTTCATGTAGTTCCAGAGGCAGCATGCGTTACCCCACTCCAGCTGATGCATTGCACATGCTCATGTGAGGCTTGTGGACAGTTGTGTAGCCATGGAAACCCATTTCATGTAGTTCCAGAGGCAGCATGTGTTACCCCACTCCAGCTGAAGCATTGCACATGCACATGTGAGGCTTGTGGACAGTTGTGTAGCCATGGAAACCTATTCATGTAGTTCCAGAGGCAGCATGCGTTACCCCACTCCAGCTGATGCATTGCACATGCTCATGTGAGGCTTGTGGACAGTTGTGTAGCCATGGAAACCCATTTCATGAAGATCCCGACATACAGTTCTTGTGCTGATGTTGCTTACAAAGGCAGTATGGAACTCTGTAGTGAGTGATACAGAAGATGATATGCGACACGAGCTTCAACACTTCACTACCCTGCTCCATGAGTTTGTGTGGTCTACGACAGCCGGACAGATAGCTCAGCATGCTAGGGCACTGTGGCTGAGCTCTGTAGCAAGCCAAGGGTTGCAGGTTCGATCCCCGGCGAGGTCAACTCAGCCTTTCATCCTTCAGTGGTCGATAAAAACATAATTTATGCTTACCTGATAAATTTATTTCTCTTGTAGTGTATCCAGTCCACGGATCATCCATTACTTATGGGATATTCTCCTTCCCAACAGGAAGTTGCAAGAGGATCACACAGCAGAGCTGCTATATAGCTCCTCCCCTAACTGCCATATCCAGTCATTCGACCGAAACAAACAGAGAAAGGAGAAACCATAGGGTGCAGTGGTGACTGTAGTTTAATTGAATTTTAGACCTGCCTTAAAATGACAGGGCGGGCCGTGGACTGGATACACTACAAGAGAAATAAATTTATCAGGTAAGCATAAATTATGTTTTCTCTTGTTAAGTGTATCCAGTCTACGGATCATCCATTACTTATGGGATACCAATACCAAAGCTAAAGTACACGGATGATGGGAGGGACAAGGCAGGGATTAAGCGGAAGGAACCACTGCCTGAAGAACCTTTCTCCCAAAAACAGCCTCCTTAGAAGCAAAAGTATCAAATTTGTAAATTTTGAAAAAGTGCGAAGCAAAGACCAAGTCGCGGCCTTGCAAATATGTTCAACAGAGGCCTCATTTTTAAAGGCCCAGGTGGAAGCCACAGCTCTAGTAGAATGAGCTGTAATTCTTTCAGGGGACTGCTGTCCAGCAGTCTCATAGGCAAGGCGTATAATACTCCGAAGGCAAAAGGAAAGAGGTTGCCAAAGCTTTTTGACCTCTCCTCTGTCCAGAATAAACGACAAACAGGGAAGATGTTTGACGAAAATCATTAGTAGCTTGTAAGTAAAACTTCAAGGCACGGACTACGTCCAGATTATGTAAAAGACGTTCCTTCTTTGAAGAAGGATTAGGACACAATGATGGAACAACAATCTCTTGATTGATATTCTTGTTAGAAACCACCTTAGGTAAAAACCCAGGTTTGGTACGCAGAACTACCTTATCTGCATGAAAAATCAGATAAGTAGAATCACATTGTAAGGCAGATAGCTCAGAGACTCTCCGAGCCGAAGAAATAGCCATCAAAAACAGAACTTTCCAAGATAAAAGCTTAATATCAATGGAATGAAGGGGTTCAAACGGAACTCCTTGAAGAACTTTAAGAGCCAAGTTTAAGCTCCATGGGGGAGCAACAGGTTTAAACACAGGCTTAATTCTAACCAAAGCCTGACAAAATACCTGGACGTCTGGAACTTCTGCCAGACGCTTGTGCAAAAGAATAGACAGAGCAGAAATCTGTCATTTTAAGGAACTAGCTGATAATCCTTTGTCCAAACCCTCTTGGAGAAAGGACAATATCCTAGGAATCCTAACCTTACTCCATGAGTAATTCTTGGATTCACACCAGTAAAGATATGTACGCCATATCGTGTGATAGATTTTCCTGGTAACAGGCTTTCATGCCTGTATTAAGGTATCAAAGACTGACTCGGAGAAGCCACGCTTTGATAGAATCAAGCGTTCAATCTCCATGCAGTCAGTCTCAGAGAAATTAGATTTGGATGATTGAAAGGACCTTGTATCAGAAGGTCCTGTCTTAGAGGCAGAGTCCATGGTGGAAAGGATGACATGTCCACTAGGTCTGCATACCAGGTCCTGCGTGGCCACGCAGGCGCTATTAGAATCACTGATGCTCTCTCCTGTTTGATTTTGGCAATCAGTCGAGGGAGCAGAGGAAACGGTGGAAACACATTAGCCAGGTTGAAGAACCAAGGCGCTGCTAGAGCATCTATCAGCGTCGCTTCTGGGTCCCTGGACCTGGATCCGTAACAAGGAAGCTTGGCGTTCTGGCGAGACGCCATGAGATCCAACTCTGGTTTGCCCCAACGATGAATCAATTGAGCAAACACCTCCGGATGGAGTTCCCACTTCCCCGGGTGAAAAGTCTGACGACTTAGAAAATCCGCCTCCCAGTTCTCCACGCCTGGGATATGGATTGCTGACAGGTGGCAAGAGTGAGTCTCTGCCCAGCGAATTAATTTTGAGACTTCTAACATCGCTAGGGAACTCCTGGTTCCCCCTTGATGGTTGATGTAAGCCACAGTCGTGATATTGTCCGACTGAAATCTGATGAACCTCAGCGTTGGTAACTGAGGCCAAGCCAGAAGAGCATTGAATATTGCTCTTAACTCCAGAATATTTATCGGAAGGAGTTTCTCCTCCTGAGTCCACGATCCCTGTGCCTTCAGGGAGTTCCAGACTGCACCCCAACCTAGAAGGCTGGCATCTGTTGTTACAATTGTCCAATCTGGCCTGCGAAAGATCATACCCTCGGACAGGTGGACCCGAGACAACCACCAGAGAAGAGAATCTCTGGTCTCTTGATCCAGATTTAGCAGAGGGGACAAATCTGTGTAATCCCCATTCCACTGACTTAGCATGCATAATTGCAGCGGTCTGAGATGTAGGCGCGCAAATGGCACTATGTCCATTGCCGCTACCATTAAGCCGATCACCTCCATACACTGAGCCACCGAAGGGCGCGGAATGGAATGAAGAATACGGCAAACATTTAGAAGCTTTGATAACCTGGACTCCGTCAGGTAAATTTTCATCTCTACAGAATCTATAAGAGTCCCTAAGAAGGAGACTCTTGTGAGTGGGGATAGAGAACTCTTTTCCTCGTTCACTTTCCACCCGTGCGATCTCAGAAATGCCAGAACTATCTCTGTATGAGACTTGGCAATTTGAAAGCTTGACGCCTGTATCAGGATAGTGGCATCTATTGGAAACATTTTTCTAAATATAGGAGGTGGGGAAAAGGGCACACCGGGCCTATCCCACTCCTTACTAATAATTTCTATAAGCCTTTTAGGTATTGGAAAAACATCAGTACTCACCGACACTGCATAGTATTTATCCAGCCTACACAATTTCTCTGGCACTGCAATTGTGTCACAGTCATTCAGAGCAGCTAATACCTCCCCAAGCAATACACGGAGGTTCTCAAGCTTAAATTTAAAATTAGAAATCTCTGAATCAGGTCTCCCCGAATCAGAGACGTCACCCACAGACTGAAGCTCTCCGTCCTCAGGTTTTGCATATTGTGACGCAGTATCAGACATGGCTCTTACAGCATCTACGCGCTCTGTATCTCGTCTAACCCCAGAGCTATCGCGCTTGCCTCTCAATTCAGGCAATCTGGATAATACCTCTGACAGGGTATTATTCATGATTGCAGCCATGTCCTGCAAAGTAATCGCTATGGGCGTCCCTGATGTACTTGGCGCCATATTAGCGTGCGTCCCTTGAGCGGGAGGCGAAGGGTCCGACACGTGGGGAGAGTTAGTCGGCATAACTTCCCCCTCGACAGACCCCTCTGGTGACAATTCTTTTATAGATAAAGACTGATCTTTACTGTTTAAGGTGAAATCAATACATTTAGTACACATTCTCCTATGGGGCTCCACCATGGCTTTTAAACATAATGAACAAGTATCCTCTGTTTCAGACATGTTTGTACAGACTAGCAATGAGACTAGCAAGCTTGGAAAACACTTTAAAGCAAGTTAACAAGCAATATAAAAAACGTTACTGTGCCTTTAATAGAAACAAATTTTGACAAAATTTGAAATAACAGTGAAAAAAGGCAGTTACACTAACAAAATTTTTACAGTGTATATAACAAGTTAGCAGAGCATTGCACCCACTTGCAAATGGATGATTAACCCCTTAATAACAAAAAAAGAATAATAAATGACAAAAAACGTTTTTTAAACACAGTCACAACAACTGCCACAGTCTACTGTGATTGTTACCCTCCTCAAACACGACTTTGAAGCCTTTTGAGCCCTTCAGAGATGTCCTGTATCATGCAGAGGGAAGCTGAATGTCGGTCAGTATTTTTAGCTGCACAGAAAAGCACTAAAATAGGCCCTTCCCACTCATATTGCAACAGTGGAAAGCTTCAGGAAACTGTCTCTAGGCAGAAATCAAACCAGCCATGTGGAAAAAAACTAGGCCCCAATAAGTTTTGTCACCAAACATATATAAAAACGATTAACATGCCAGCAAACGTTTTATATTACATTTTTATAAGAGTATGCATCTCTATTAATAAGCCTGATACCAGTAGCTATCGCTGCATTTAAGGCTTTACTTACATTAATCCGGTATAAGCAGCATTTTCTAGCAAATTCCATCCCTAGAAAAATATTAACTGCACATACCTTATTGCAGGAAAACCTGCACGCCATTCCCTCTCTGAAGTTACCTCACTCCTCAGAATATGTGAGAACAGCCATGGATCTTAGTTACTTCTGCTAAGATCATAGAAAATGCAGGCAGATTCTTCTTCTAAATACTGCCTGAGATAAACAGCACACTCCGGTACCATTTAAAAAGAACAAACTTTTGATTGAAGAAATAAACTAAGTATAAAACACCACTCTCCTCTTACGACCTCCATCTTTGTTGAGGGTTGCAAGAGAATGACTGGGTATGGCAGTTAGGGGAGGAGCTATATAGCAGCTCTGCTGTGTGATCCTCTTGCAACTTCCTGTTGGGAAGGAGAATATCCCATAAGTAATGGATGATCCGTGGACTGGATACACTTAACAAGAGAAATGAGCAACTCCTTGAGACCCTTACGGGTGATTAGCCGCGCTTTACAAGTACCCAATACATACATACATACATACTTTGTTGCCCCTAAATGTTTTCACTCCACAATAACAGCATTTACAGTTGATCAGGGCAGAGCTATTAGAACAGAAATTTCCCAAACTGACTTGTGGCAAAGGTTGTATCCTACGATAGTGCCCGTTTAAAGTCACTGAGCTCTATGAAGACTTTTTTCATAAGTATGCACTGAATTTTATGCACCGGTTAACAATGGTTGTGGTTGAAATAGCTGAACTCAATAATTAGTAGGGGGTCTCCACATAGTTTTGGCCATATAGTGTATTTGTGAGCTATACTGACAGCAGATTTGATGGCCAAGTGTGTCTATATAGGCAATACGAAAAACTGCAACTGAGTCAATAAATTGGAAGAGTAAATCAGATTATTATTAATAATAATAATAATAATAATATAAAAAAAGAGGAAGGAATAAATGATTGGGCGGCAACATGAAAAATTATAAAGTACAAAATAAAACAAAAAACTTGGGAACCCTTTAAAGGGGGCTTCTGTAATAGCACATATTCTAAAGCAGTGTTTCTCAAAACCAGTCCACAGGACCCTTAACGGGCTGGATATTCATTATATCTTAAAGGGACAGTCTACATCAACAGTTATATTAATACACTTTTTACCTCTGTGATTACCCTGTGTCTAAGCATCTGCAAATAGCCACTTATCTCAGTTCTTTTGACAGACTTGCATTTTAGCCAATCAGTCCCCTCTCATAAATAACCCCACAGGAGTGAGCACAATGTTATCTATAAGGCACAAATGAACTAGCACTGTCTAGCTGTATAAACCTATCAAAATGGACTGAGATAAGAGGCGGCCTTCAAGGACTTAGAAATTAGCATATGAGCCTACCTAGGTTTAGCTTTCAACAAAGAATACCAAGAAAACAAAGCAAATTTGATTATAAAAGTACATTTGAAAGTTGTTTAAAATAACATGCCCTATCTGCTAACATGAACAAGCACGTGGTCACGTACATACTGACGCTTGCGTGGTCAGTTCTGCGGGCAGTTTATTGTGATCTGCATAACTATTAGTTGCTAAGGCAGCGTGTAGAAGGTAGGGTGTAAAAGGCTGTATTTGTATGTTGGCCCGGCCCTTCTCTAAGGGCAGTCCGTTATGGCGTAGCACACGATTTTAAAAATACTTTATACTCGTATCTCTATAGTCACAATCCCTGAGTTCAGCACATCAAATGTACAGTGCAAGCTGCCAGGAGGGAGACACTCCAAACAAGCGAAGTAATTAAAAAGCAGCAGCATTTGTCAAAGTCCTTTAGAATCCATTTATTGAATAAAGAGGAAATATTTCCACGTTTCGGGAATCAACCGTTAATCATGCGACCATCACAAACCTTGTATCCCATACCACTAGTTAGGTTAAACAGGTGTGTAATTGTCACAGGTGTATATAAAACCTCCTCATCTCTTTTTACAATACAATATATCCACCTAGTGGTAACACAATTCATTCTTAAGTAATACAAAAAAACATCAATTACCTACAATGTCATTTCTTTCATCTTATCTATTTCAAATAAAACCACCCATCATCACCCAATACTACTGAATCCCTAGATTTTAGAAAGATAACTGACCTACCTATACTCTACTAATTTTCCTAGATCTTTTTACAAATCAGGACTAATTCAGCTCATGATTAAGATCTCTAGGATGAAGAGTATCTAATTTAATACCGGTCAAAAATTAAATGCACATAGATTAATTACATCTTTGAATAGAAACATATTTATAAGATACATGCATTGGCAAAAATGCTTAAATTAAATGTTATCACTGTTTTAGTGTTAACATTTTTCTCTGCACGTGCATGTGAAGCATAGCTAGATATTCTTAGTGTACCAGCATTTTACATACTGCAGCTGCTCAGAGAGTCAGTGGGGATTGTATTATGTCAGCAATTAAGAAATTGAGTCATTACCAGATGGTACAAGAACCTTAGGCTCTCTGAGCAAGTGATGTGTTTAAAATGCTGGTGCACGGTGCATACTTAAATACACTTTTAAAACAGCTATAGCTTTTATTAGAAGCATTTTTGCTAATGCATCTATATTACAAAAACGCTTCTATCCAAAACTGAAATGCATCCATGTAGATTCCAATTTTGGCTGGAATGTCCCTTTAAGGAGGGCTTCTCTATCTCCCCCTCTCCTAGGACTTTTCACCTGTTTTATCACCTGAAATCTTAACGGAGATATATGATCACCTGCCTGTACAAAATGATTAGAAACCCGGGACATCTAAATCCCTCCTCCTTATAATCAATTTATGTTGGTTCATACTTTCCCTGACTTTCCTAGTTGAATACACTCACCTGTGCTGACATTGTTACTGACTTTCTGCTCCAGAGATTCCAGTTGACTCTTTAGACCCAGATGATTTGTTCGTTCAGTATTAAATATAACTTCAGTCTTTATATCACCTGTATAGATCATTTACATGGTCATATTTTGTAAGTACATTCAGTAACTTTACATAGTTGTGCATTTATATTATTTTAGGTATACGAAAAGAAGTTCACAGTAGTAGGGACAAAATGTTTCTTTCATGAGTCAGAATTAGATTATTTTATTTTAATATAATATAATATTTTATTTTAATATTATTTTATTTTAATATTATTTTATGTTATTTTAATATAATATAATATTTATTATTTTTTTATATAATATATTATAATATCATTTTATTTTATTTAGAACATACAATTTTAAACAACTTTTCATTTTACTTTTATTATCAAATTTGCTTCATTCTCTTGGCATCCTTTGTTGAAGGAGCAGCAATGAACTACAGGGAGCTAGCTGAACATATTGGGTGAACCAATGGCAAGAGGCATATGTGCAGCCACCAATCAGCAGATAGCTCATAGCAGTGCAATGTTGCTCCTGGGCCTACCTAGATATTCTTTTTAACAAAGGAAACCAAAAGAACAAAGCAAATTAGATAATAGAAGTAAATTGTAATGTTTAAAATGTCATGTTCTATCTGAATGATGAAAGATTCATTTTGTCCTTACGGCCCCCTTAAATAAATATTTTAGCATTACTGTATTCATGTAACTGACATGATGTGTAGCTACTCGCGGTGACACACTCACCTGTGCTAATACTGTTACAGATCTCCTGCTCCGGAGGGTCCAGCTGACTAATACTCAGGTATTCTGCTGGTGCAGTATTTAATACAACTTCACCTGTACAAATCATTTAAAAGGAAATTCAGCTTAGTAAGTAAACACAACATAAAAAGGGAAAACAAACAGTAAATTATTTGTAAAGAAATAATTAATGATCATGTGAAAATAATGAAGCTCTTGTAAACGCACATTTGGCATCAGTTACTTATACACTGAAGCTCTCATGAACACACATTTATCATCAGTTACTTATATGCTGAAGCTCTCATGAACACACATTTATCATCAGTTACTTATATGCTGAAGCTCTTGTGAACGCACATTTGGCATCAGTTACTTATATGCTGAAGCTCTCATGAACACACATTTATCATCAGTTACTTATATGCTGAAGCTCTTGTGAACGCACATTTGGCATCAGTTACTTATATGCTGAAGCTCTCATGAACACACATTTATCATCAGTTACTTATATGCTGAAGCTCTTGTGAACACACATTTGGCATCAGTTACTTATATGCTGAAGCTCTTGTGAACACACATTTATCATCAGTTACTTATATGCTGAAGCTCTTGTGAACAGACATTTGGCATCAGTTACTTATATGCTGAAGCTCTTGTGAACGCACATTTATCATCAGTTACTTATATGCTGAAGCTCTTGTGAACACACATTTGGCATCAGTTACTTATATGCTGAAGCTCTTGTGAACACACATTTGGCATCAGTTACTTATATGCTGAAGCTCTTGTGAATGCACATTTGGCATCAGTTATTAAAGGGACACTGTACCCAAAATTTTTCTTTCGTGATTCAGATTGAGCATGAAATTTTAAGCAACTTTCTAATTTACTCCTTTTATCAAATTTTCTTCATTCTCTTGGTATCTTTATTTGAAATGCAAGAATGTGAGTTAAGATGCCGGCCCATTTTTGGTGAACAACCTGGGTTGTCCTTGCTGATTGGTGGATAAATACATCCACCAATAAAAAAGTGCTGTCCAGAGTACTGAAACCAAAAAAAAGCTTAGATGCCTTCTTTTTCAAATAATGATAGCAAGAGAACGAAGAAAAATTGATAATAGGAGTAAATTAGAAAGTTGCTTAAAATTGCATGCTCTTTCTGAATTACATAAGAAAAAAATTGGGTACAGTGTCCCTTTAATATGCTAAAGCTCTTGTGAACAGACATTTGGCATCAGTTACTTATATGCTGAAGCTCTTGTGAACGCACATTTAGAATCAGTTACTTATATGCTGAAGCTCTTGTGAATGCCCATTTGGCAACAGTTACTTATATGCTGAAACTCTTGTGAACGCACATTTATCATCAGTTACTTATATGCTGAAGCTCTTGTGAACACACATTTGGCATCACTTACTTATATGCTGAAGCTCTTGTGAACGCACATTTAGCATCAGTTACTTATATGCTGAAGCTCTTGTGAACGCACATTTGGCATCAGTTATTTATATGCTAAAGCTCTTGTGAACAGACATTTGGCATCAGTTACTTATATGCTGAAGCTCTTGTGAACGCACATTTGGAATCAGTTACCTATATGCTGAAGCTCTTGTGAACACACATTCGGCATCAGTTACTTATATGCTCAGGCTCTTGTGAACACACATTTGGCATCAGTTACTTATTTGCTGAAGCTCTTGTGAACGCACATTTGGCATCAGTTACTTATATTCTGAAGCTTTTGTGAAAACACATTTGGCATCAGTTACTTATATGCTGAAGCTCTTGTGAACACACATTTGGCATCAGTTAATTATATGCTGAAGCTCTTGTGAACACACATTTGGTATCAGTTTCTTATATGCTGAAGCTCTTGTGAACACACATTTGGTATCAGTTTCTTATATGCTGAAGCTCTTGTGAACACACATTTATCATCAGTTACTTATATGCTGAAGCTCTTGTGAACACACATTTGGCATCAGTTACTTATATGCTGAAGCTCTTGTGACACATTTGGCATCACTTATATGCTGAAGCTCTTGTGAATGCACATTTGGCATCAGTTACCTATATGCTGAAGCTCTTGTGAACACACATTTATCATCAGTTACTTATATGCTGAAGCTCTTGTGAACACACATTTATCATCAGTTACTTATATGCTGAAGCTCTTGTGAACAGACATTTGGCATCAGTTACTTATATGCTGAAGCTCTTGTGAACAGACATTTGGCATCAGTTACTTATATGCTGAAGCTCTTGTGAACACACATTTGGCATCAGTTACTTATATGCTGAAGCTCTTGTGAACACACATTTGGCATCAGTTACTTATATGCTGAAGCTCTTGTGAACACACATTTGGCATCAGTTACTTATATGCTGAAGGTCTTGTGAACGCACATTTGGCATCACTTATATGCTGAAGCTCTGAAGCTCTTGTGAACACACATTTGGCATCAGTTACTTATATGCTGAAGCTCTTGTGAATGCACATTTGGCATCAGTTACTTATATGCTGAAGCTCTTGTGAACACACATTTGGCATCAGTTACTTATATGCTGAAGCTCTTGTGAACACACATTTGGCATCAGTTACTTATATGCTCAGGCTCTTGCGATCACACATTTGGCATCAGTTACTTATTTGCTGAAGCTCTTGTGAACAGACATTTGGCATCAGTTACTTATATGCTGAAGCTCTTGTGAACAGACATTTGGCATCAGTTACTTATATGCTGAAGCTCTTGTGAACAGACATTTGGCATCAGTTACTTATATGCTGAAGCTCTTGTGAACAGACATTTGGCATCAGTTACTTATATGCTGAAGCTCTTGTGAACACACATTTGGCATCAGTTACTTATATGCTGAAGCTCTTGTGAACGCACATTTGGCATCACTTATATGCTGAAGCTCTTGTGAACACACATTTGGCATCAGTTACTTATATGCTGAAGCTCTTGTGAATGCATATTTGGCATCAGTTACTTATATGCTGAAGCTCTTGTGAACACACATTTGGCATGAGTTACTTATATGCTGAAGCTCTTGTGAACACACATTTGGCATCAGTTACTTATATGCTTAGGCTCTTGTGACCACACATTTGGCATCAGTTACTTATTTGCTGAAGCTCTTGTGAACGCACATTTGGCATCAGTTACTTATATTCTGAAGCTTTCGTGAACACAAATTTGGCATCAGTTACTTATATTCTGAAGCTTTTGTGAACACACATTTGGCATCAGTTACTTATATTCTGAAGCTTTTGAAAACACACATTTGGCATCAGTAACTTATATTTTGAAGCTTTTTTGAACACACATTTGGCATCAGTTACTTATATGCGGAAGCTCTGGTGAAAACACATTTGGCATCAGTTACTTATATGCTGAAGCTCTTGTGAACGCACATTTGGTATCAGTTACTTATATGCTGAAGCTTTTGTGAACGCACATTTGGCATCAGTTACTTTTATGCTGAAGCTTTTGTGAATGCACATTTGGCATCAGTTACTTATATGCTGAAGCTTTTGTGAATGCACATTTGGCATCAGTTACTTATATGCTGAAGCTCTTGTGAACACAGATTTGGCATATTGATAAGACTGAAGCTCTTGTGAACACACATTTGGCATATTGATAAGACTGAAGCTCTTGTGAACACACATTTGGCATATGGATAAGGCTGAAGCTTTTGTGAACACACATTTGGCATCAGTTACTTATATTCTGAAGCTTTTGTGAACACACATTTGGTATCAGTAACTTATATTCTGAAGCTTTTGTGAACACACATTTGGCATCAGTTACTTATATGCGGAAGCTCTTGTGAACACACATTTGGCATCAGTAACTTATATTCTGAAGCTCTTGAGAACAGACATTTTGCATCAGTTACTTATATGCTGAAGCTCTTGTGAACACACATTTGGCATCAGTTACTTATATGCTGAAGCTCTTGTGAATACACATATGGCATCAGTTACTTATATGCTGAAGCTCTTGTGAACACACATTTGGCATCAGTTACTTATATGCTGAAGCTCTTGTGAACGCACATTTGGCATCACTTATATGCTGAAGCTCTTGTGAACACACATTTGGCATCAGTTACTTATATGCTGAAGCTCTTGTGAATGCACATTTGGCATCAGTTACTTATATGCTGAAGCTCTTGTGAACGCACATTTGGCATCAGTTATTTATATGCTGAAGCTCTTGTGAACACACATTTGGCATCAGTTACTTATATGCTCAGGCTCTTGTGATCACACATTTGGCATCAGTTACTTATTTGCTGAAGCTCTTGTGAATGCACATTTGGCATCAGTTACTTATATGCTGAAGCTCTTGTGAACACACATTTGGCATCAGTTACTTATATGCTCAGGCTCTTGTGATCACACATTTGGCATCAGTTACTTATTTGCTGAAGCTCTTGTGAATGCACATTTGGCATCAGTTACTTATATGCTGAAGCTCTTGTGAACACACATTTGGCATCAGTTACTTATATGCTGAAGCTCTTGTGAACACACATTTGGCATCAGTTACTTATATGCTGAAGCTCTTGTGAATGCACATTTGGCATCAGTTACATATATGCTGAAGCTCTTGTGAACGCACATTTGGCATCAGTTATTTATATGCTGAAGCTCTTGTGAACACACATTTGGCATCAGTTACTTATATGCTCAGGCTCTTGTGATCACACATTTGGCATCAGTTACTTATTTGCTGAAGCTCTTGTGAATGCACATTTGGCATCAGTTACTTATATGCTGAAGCTCTTGTGAACACACATTTGGCATCAGTTACTTATATTCTGAAGCTTTTGTGAACACAAATTTGGCATCAGTTACTTATATTCTGAAGCTTTTGTGAACACACATTTGGCATCAGTTACTTATATTCTGAAGCTTTTGAAAACACACATTTGGCATCAGTAACTTATATTCTGAAGCTTTTTTGAACACACATTTGGCATCAGTTACTTATATGCGGAAGCTCTTGTGAAAACACATTTGGCATCAGTTACTTATATGCTGAAGCTCTTGTGAACACACATTTGGCATCAGTTACTTATATGCTGAGGCTCTTGTGAACGCACATTCGGTATCAGTTACTTATATGCTGAAGCTTTTGTGAACGCACATTTGGCATCAGTTACTTATATGCGGAAGCTCTTGTGAAAACACATTTGGCATCAGTTACTTATATGCTGAAGCTCTTGTGAACACACATTTGGCATCAGTTACTTATATGCTCAGGCTCTTGTGATCACACATTTGGCATCAGTTACTTATATAATGAAGCTCTTGTGAACAGACATTTGGCATCAGTTACTTATATGCTGAAGCTCTTGTGAACGCACATTTGGCATCAGTTACTTATATAATGAAGCTCTTGTGAACAGACATTTGGCATCAGTTACTTATATGCTGAAGCTCTTGTGAACAGACATTTGGCATCAGTTACTTATATGCTGAAGCTCTTGTGAACACACATTTGGCATCAGTTACTTATATGCTAAAGCTCTTGTGAATACACATATGGCATCAGTTACTTATATGCTGAAGCTCTTGTGAACACACATTTGGCATCAGTTACTTATATGCTGAAGTTCTTGTGAACACACATTTGGCATCAGTTACTTATATGCTAAAGCTCTTGTGAATACACATATGGCATCAGTTACTTATATGCTGAAGCTCTTGTGAACACACATTTGGCATCAGTTACTTATATGCTGAAGCTCTTGTGAACGCACATTTGGTATCACTTATATGCTGAAGCTCTTGTGAACACACATTTGGCATCAGTTACTTATATGCTAAAGCTCTTGTGAATACACATATGGCATCAGTTACTTATATGCTGAAGCTCTTGTGAACACACATTTGGCATCAGTTACTTATATGCTGAAGCTCTTGTGAACGCACATTTGGCATCAGTTATATGCTGAAGCTCTTGTGAACACACATTTGGCATCAGTTACTTATATGCTGAAGCTCTTGTGAATGCACATTTGGCATCAGTTACTTATATGCTGCAGCTTTTGTGAACGCACATTTGGCATCAGTTACTTATATGCTGAAGCTCTTGTGAACACACATTTGGCATCAGTTACTTATATGCTGAAGCTCTTGTGAACGCACATTTGGCATCAGTTACTTATATTCTGAAGCTTTTGTGAACACAAATTTGGCATCAGTTACTTATATTCTGAAGCTTTTGTGAACACACATTTGGCATCAGTTAATTATATTCTGAAGCTTTTGTGAACACACATTTGGCATCAGTAACTTATATTCTGAGGCTTTTGTGAACACACATTTGGCATCAGTTACTTATATGCGGAAGATCTTGTGAAAACACATTTGGCATCAGTTACTTATATGCTGAAGCTCTTGTGAACACACATTTGTCATCAGTTACTTATATGCTGAAGCTCTTGTGAACGCACATTTGGTATCAGTAACTTATATGCTGAAGCTTTTGTGAATGCACATTTGGCATCAGTTACTTATATGCGGAAGATCTTGTGAAAACACATTTGGCATCAGTTACTTATATGCTGAAGCTCTTGTGAACACACATTTGTCATCAGTTACTTATATGCTGAAGCTCTTGTGAACGCACATTTGGCATCAGTTACTTATATGCTGAAGCTTTTGTGAATGCACATTTGGCATCAGTTACTTATACGCTGAAGCTTTTGTGAATGCACATTTGGCATCAGTTACTTATATGCTGAAGCTCTTGTGAACACACATTTGGCATATTGATAAGGCTGAAGCTCTTGTGAACGCACATTTAGCATATTGATAAGGCTGAAGCTCTTGTGAATGCACATTTGGCATATTGATAAGGCTGAAGCTCTTGTGAACACACATTTGGCATATTGATAAGGCTGAAGCTCTTGTGAACACACATCTGGCATATTGATAAGACTGAAGCTCTTGTGAACACACATTTGGCATACTGATAAGGCTGAAGCTCTTGTGAACAGACATTTGGCATCAGTTACTTATATGCTGAAGCTCTTGTGAACACACATTTGGCATCAGTTACTTATATGCTAAAGCTCTTGTGAATACACATATGGCATCAGTTACTTATATGCTGAAGCTCTTGTGAACACACATTTGGCATCAGTTACTTATATGCTGAAGTTCTTGTGAACACACATTTGGCATCAGTTACTTATATGCTAAAGCTCTTGTGAATACACATTTGGCATCAGTTACTTATATGCTGAAGCTCTTGTGAACACACATTTGGCATCAGTTACTTATATGCTGAAGCTCTTGTGAACGCACATTTGGTATCACTTATATGCTGAAGCTCTTGTGAACACACATTTGGCATCAGTTACTTATATGCTAAAGCTCTTGTGAATACACATATGGCATCAGTTACTTATATGCTGAAGCTCTTGTGAACACACATTTGGCATCAGTTACTTATATGCTGAAGCTCTTGTGAACGCACATTTGGCATCAGTTATATGCTGAAGCTCTTGTGAACACACATTTGGCATCAGTTACTTATATGCTGAAGCTCTTGTGAATGCACATTTGGCATCAGTTACTTATATGCTGCAGCTTTTGTGAACGCACATTTGGCATCAGTTACTTATATGCTGAAGCTCTTGTGAACACACATTTGGCATCAGTTACTTATATGCTGAAGCTCTTGTGAACGCACATTTGGCATCAGTTACTTATATTCTGAAGCTTTTGTGAACACAAATTTGGCATCAGTTACTTATATTCTGAAGCTTTTGTGAACACACATTTGGCATCAGTTAATTATATTCTGAAGCTTTTGTGAACACACATTTGGCATCAGTAACTTATATTCTGAGGCTTTTGTGAACACACATTTGGCATCAGTTACTTATATGCGGAAGATCTTGTGAAAACACATTTGGCATCAGTTACTTATATGCTGAAGCTCTTGTGAACACACATTTGTCATCAGTTACTTATATGCTGAAGCTCTTGTGAACGCACATTTGGTATCAGTAACTTATATGCTGAAGCTTTTGTGAATGCACATTTGGCATCAGTTACTTATATGCGGAAGATCTTGTGAAAACACATTTGGCATCAGTTACTTATATGCTGAAGCTCTTGTGAACACACATTTGTCATCAGTTACTTATATGCTGAAGCTCTTGTGAACGCACATTTGGCATCAGTTACTTATATGCTGAAGCTTTTGTGAATGCACATTTGGCATCAGTTACTTATACGCTGAAGCTTTTGTGAATGCACATTTGGCATCAGTTACTTATATGCTGAAGCTCTTGTGAACACACATTTGGCATATTGATAAGGCTGAAGCTCTTGTGAACGCACATTTAGCATATTGATAAGGCTGAAGCTCTTGTGAATGCACATTTGGCATATTGATAAGGCTGAAGCTCTTGTGAACACACATCTGGCATATTGATAAGACTGAAGCTCTTGTGAACACACATTTGGCATACTGATAAGGCTGAAGCTCTTGTGAACACACATTTGTCCGGGCTCAAAATTTTAAGTCCTAAGCTACTAGCCAGGCCAAAATATCACCTGCCCACATCCACTACCCCACTCACTCCTTGCATATGTTTAGCAATTGTGAAACACCTTATTGTACAGTATTGTGTTAATATTTTTAAATTAAAACCTTAAGAAAGTATGTCTAGTCAAAATGAAACGTTCATGATTCAGATAGAGCAGCAACTTTAAAATGTACTCCTATTATCAATTATTCTTCGTTCTCTTGGTATCTTTATTTGAAAAAGAAAGAATATAAGCTTAGAAGCTGGCCCATTTTTGGTTCAGCACCTGGGTAGCGCTTGCTGATTGGTGGCTTAATTTAGACACCAATCAGAAAGCGCTACCCAGGTGCTGAACCAAAAATTGGCCAGCTCCTACATACATTCCTGCTTTTTCAAATAAAGATACCAAGAGAATGAAGAAAAATTGATAATAGGAGTAAATTAGAAAGTTGCTGCTCTATCTGAATCATGAACGTTTAATTTGGACTTGACTGTCCCTTTAAACATATATACATTTGCAGGCCATTTGGCCCAGTGTATAGAGAACCTTTATCTCACTCTCACATGATGCACATTATGAAAACCAGGGCAGGTTCAATCTAAGGCAGCAGAGGCATGAAACAAAACTGTTTAGTGTCCAATTTGCCTTTTTTTTTTTATTTTGCATGGGTAGTAACCTGGATAACTAACCATTGGTGGCCTTTAGCGTGATACATGGGACAATCATTTGAAATAGCTAATTTTGCTTATGGAAACCATCACCTATACTGATCTTGTCAATATTGCAGTATTTGTTATAGAAAAGCTTTGTAATCAAGAGATAGTTGAAGTGGGGGCCGAATAAAGAGCCCAGGCTACTATATACACACTATAGGTATAGAGAATTTCTTATTTCTCCATATATAAGGTGTGGTTCAAGTTTTTTATGTATTCAGCTCCAAAACTTTGCCACTTAAATTCAGAGATGCTACTTTATTGGTACTGATGGATAATCAGCCTTATTTCTTTACACACGCCCCCTATTGCCCCCAGAACTCAAAATCAGCCAGATCTACTTGCCCAGGGGTCAGCAACCTTGGCTCTCCAGATGGTTTAAAACTACATTTCCCATGATGCTTAGGCAGCTTAAAGAAACTTAAGCATAATGGGAAGTGTAGTTCTAAAACATCTGGAGAGCCAGCCATTAGATATAATATTAATAATATCATCAAGAACTGAAAGAATTATGGTGACCATTGCCCTCATACAAGAAGTATTTATTATTATAATTGTTGATAGTTATAATATTTTTGATTACTGCTCTTACTGTTCTTTGGAGAATTATAATTTAAAGACACAAAATTAAGATGTGTATCAGCGCATTTCAGTTTTTTTATATAGAAGCATTTTGCACTGTGTTAGAAAACAATATTTCTACTACAATCTATCAGTGCTTCAGGGATACCGTTTACTGTATATGGGCCATACACAGCATATGTATGTATGCCCAGTGCACCTACAATCAGACACAGAGTCAGATGTGATGTGTATCCTGCCTGTAATGGAGCAGATTTGGTGTTGCCCCATTTGCATAATTGCCAAAGTGAAACGCGTCATTCCTGGTTCTCTGAGCAGGTACGTTGTCAGAAATTAAGTGCATAAGGCATACATATGTATTATCCCTATGCTCTATGCACAGTAAAAGCTAGCTAACTTATTAGGAAATCACTTTAAAATACACAGTTTTAACATATAATAAAATCAGTGTTACCTGAGTTCTTGTGTGCTTGGATCTCAGTAGTCTGGGGTTTATTAAGGGTCTCCAACATGATGTCCTTGTAATGACTCTTGTGTCCCTCTATATACTCCCACTCCTCCATAGAGAAATACACGGCAACATCATCACACTTTATAGGCACCTGAAACACACACACATCTAATTCAGCACGGACTGGTTCTGTCACACACTTTTACCCGTTACCCTTAGGGAGACTTTCCCCAGGGTCATATACAAATACATAGAGAAAGAGGATTAATCTCCCAGGAACGAACAACAGTTCAGTGGTTTGTTCTATGGCCCAGTTACTACCTGGGAGTAGCTTCTTTTTGCCTAATTGTGCTTTCCACAGAAGAAGAATTTTTCTGAAGTATATGAGTCTGATCCCATCTTAAAAGGTAGGTTCAGCTCTGAAATACCAGGCAATTCTCCTCGGAACAAGGGAAATGGCAACCCAAGACGATCATTTGGCCTCCTTTGGGCCTCTTCAGTGAGGTGTATTATGACCTTGGGGAAAGTCTACCTAAGGGTGATGAAAGAAACCAGACGTGGACTCCTTGCCCAATGTGACTATAGGTATATGGCTGCGTCTCACTGACAAGGACTTCTCTTGATCCAACCTTCCCATCCTACTCCCCCTCAAAGCGAAAATTTTGTAGATCACCTTCATGAGAGCTGATTTACAAAAGTGCAACTCTTGGGTCCTTTAAATGTTACCATTGCATGTTATACCTATGTTTATAGGGCTGTGGATTTTGTTGTTGCTCTACAAATAACTGATAATAATAATTATAATAATAACCACCAAAAACCTGTATGGGCTTCTCTTTCAAATTTGAATTCTCTTGATAACAATTTAGCAAGGGGATAACAGAAGCAACAGTATGCACCAAACTATTTTTAATGTAATTTACTAAAATCTTAACATAAATAACATTTCTTTTAAGATTTTTTGTTGCAAACTTTTCACATGCAATGAAATATTAGTATAATAAAGGTATATTCTGAATCTACTGGGCCTTCTGAGAAAAAAAAAAAAACATAATTTGTGTGGTTCACTCACTGAAATTTGACTTGCAATTGAGTTTAAATTTAGGCAGCAAAAAAGACAAATAAATACACTAGATTTGCATAATAAACAAATGCATGATAAAAAGACAATAGCACTTGAAATGAGTAGTAGATTTTTTTCTGACAAATTTCAAAGTTATGTCTATTTCCACTCCCCCTGTACCATGTGGCAGCTATCAGCCAATCACAAATGCATACACGTACCATGTGACAGCCATCAGCCAATCACAAATCATACATGTACCATGTGACAGCCATGAGTCAATCACAAATGCATGTACTTATACTCTGTGAATTCTTGCACATGCTAGGAGCTGGTGACTCAAAAAGTGTAAATATAAAAAGACTGTGCACATTTTGTTAATGGAAGTAAATTGGAAAGCTGTTTAAAATTGCTTTTCTATCTGAATCATAAAAGAAAAAAATATGGGTTCAGTGTCCCTTTAACCCCTTAATGACCGGACCATTTTTCAAATTTCTTACCCTTAATGACAATGGCTATTTTTACATTTCTGCAGTTTGTGTTTAGCTGTAATTTTCCTCTTATTCATTTACTGTACCCACACATATTATATACCGTTTTTCTCGCCATTACATGAACTTTCTAAAGATACCATTATTTTCATCATATCTTATAATTTACTATAAAAAAAAATATAAAGTATGAGGAAAAAATGGAAAAAAACACACTTTTTCTAACTTTGACCCCCAAAATCTATTACACATCTACAACCACCAAAAAAAACATGCTAAATAGTTTCAATTTTTTGTCCTGAGTTTAGAAATATCCAATGTTTATATGCCCCTTGTTTTTTTTGCAAGTTATAGGGCAATAAGTACAAGTAGCACACTGCTATTTCCAAAACATTTTTTTTCAAAACTAGAGATAGTTACATTGGAACACTGATATCTGTCAGGAATCACTGAATAATCCTTCACATGTATATATTTTTAAAAAGAAGACAACCTAAGGTATTAAACTTGGGGTATTTTGACTCTCTTCATGCAACCATTTTAGCACCAATCAATGCCAAAGTTTTTAAAGAAAAAAAAATAAGTGGTGAATTTTTGACAAAATAGCAATTTAAGAATACATGTACTGAGAATGTTAAGGGTTACTACCAAATAACACCCCAATATGTGTTCAGCAACATCTCCTGAGTACAGTGATACCACCCATGTATAGGTGTGTCAGGTTCTCTGGGGGCTAAAAGGCCTTATTTTTAGGTAGTGCATTCCAGTTTTCCAACTTGGAATTTTCACATCTGTCATCATGCAGCCATGTCCTATTTGGAACATTTATGAAGCCAGCCAATGTAATTTATCCCCAACAAACCATATATTTTTGAAAAGTAGACACCCTAGGGTATTTCAAATGCTGGTATTTTAACACTTTCCATGCACTACTTCAAGCACCAGTCTTTGGCAAACTTTTGGGTAGTCATTTTTTTGTGTTATTTTTCATACACATTGTACTTTAGGCATGGATTCTCAATTCCTGTTATGTGTTACTGTCAAAAAACACCTCAATATGTGTTCAACAAAATCTCCTGAGTACAGTGATACCACCCATGTATAGGTGTGTTGGGTTCCCTGGGGGCTAAAAGGCCTTATTTTTAGGGGGCGCATTCCAGTTTTCCAACTTGAAATTTTCACATCTGTCATCATGCACCCATGTCCTATTTGGAACATTTCTGAAGCCAGCCAATGTAATTTACTCCCAACAAACCATATATTTTTGAAAAGTAGACACCCTAGGGTATTTCAAATGCTGGTATTTTAACACTTTCCATGCACTAATTCAAGCACCAGTCTTTGGCAAACTTTTGGGTAGTCATTTTTTTTGTTATTTTTCATACACATTGTACTTTAGGCATGGATTCTCAATTCCTGTTATGTGTTACTGTCAAAAAAACACCTCAATATGTGTTCAACAACATCTCCTGAGTACAGTGATACCACCCATGTATAGGTGTGTTGGGTTCCCTGGGGGCTAAAAGGCCTTATTTTTAGGGGGCGCATTCCAGTTTTCCAACTTGAAATTTTCACATCTGTCATCATGCACCCATGTCCTATTTGGAACATTTCTGAAGCCAGCCAATGTAATTTACCCCCAACAAACCATATATTTTTGAAAAGTAGACACCCTAGGGTATTTCAAATGCTGGTATTTTAACACTTTCCATGCACTAATTCAAGCACCAGTCTTTGGCAAACTTTTGGGTAGTCATTTTTTTGTGTTATTTTTCATACACATTGTACTTTAGGCATGGATTCTCAATTCCTGTTATGTGTTACTGTCAAAAAACACCTCAATATGTGTTCAACAACATCTCCTGAGTACAGTGATACCACCCATGTATAGGTGTGTTGGGTTCCCTGGGGGCTAAAAGGCCTTATTTTTAGGGGGCGCATTCCAGTTTTCCAACTTGAAATTTTCACATCTGTCATCATGCACCCATGTCCTATTTGGAACATTTCTGAAGCCAGCCAATGTAATTTACCCCCAACAAACCATATATTTTTGAAAAGTAGACACCCTAGGGTATTTCAAATGCTGGTATTTTAACACTTTCCATGCACTAATTCAAGCACCAGTCTTTGGCAAACTTTTAGGTAGTCATTTTTTTGTGTTATTTTTCATACACATTGTACTTTAGGCATGGATTCTCAATTCCTGTTATGTGTTACTGTCAAAAAACACCTCAATATGTGTTCAACAACATCTCCCGAGTACAGTGATACCACCCATGTATAGGTGTGTTGGGTTCCCTGGGGGCTAAAAGGCCTTATTTTTAGGGGGCGCATTCCAGTTTTCCAACTTGAAATTTTCACATCTGTCATCATGCACCCATGTCCTATTTGGAACATTTCTGAAGCCAGCCAATGTAATTTACCCCCAACAAACCATATATTTTTGAAAAGTAGACACCCTAGGGTATTTCAAATGCTGGTATTTTAACACTTTCCATGCACTAATTCAAACACCAGTCTTTGGCAAACTTTTGGGTAGTCATTTTTTTTGTTATTTTTCATACACATTGTACTTTAGGCATGGATTCTCAATTCCTGTTATGTGTTACTGTCAAAAAACACCTCAACATGTGTTCAACAACATCTCCTGAGTACAGTGATACCACCCATGTATAGGTGTGTTGGGTTCCCTGGGGGCTAAAAGGCCTTATTTTTAGGGGGCGCATTCCAGTTTTCCAACTTGAAATTTTCACATCTGTCATCATGCACCCATGTCCTATTTGGAACATTTCTGAAGCCAGCCAATGTAATTTACCCCCAACAAACCATATATTTTTGAAAAGTAGACACCCTAGGGTATTTCAAATGCTGGTATTTTAACACTTTCCATGCACTAATTCAATCGCCAGTCTTTGGAGAATGTGTGTGGTGGTATTTTTTATTTTTACACACACATTGCTTTTTGGCTGTGATTTTGGAGAATGTGGTAAAAGTTATTGCAAGAAAACAGTCCAGGTTGTTTTCTGTAAGACCTCCTGAGTACACCTATGCCCCCCATGTATAGGTTTGCCAGGATTTTGGGAAGGTTCTGTTACAATTTTATGACTTGCAATTTTAGTTAAAAGTGAGAGTATTTCTTCTGATAGGCCTATCTTTAGTTTGGGGCCAAGCGCATTACCCCAGGACTATTTATTGTCATGAAAGTTTATATATTTGAAATGTAGACACCCCAAGGTATTGTATATGTAGTGCTTTGATGCCTTTGATGGAACCGTTTTAGCCAAAAAAAAATGGAGACAGTGTATGGTGGTAATTTTTTAATTTTCAGATTTACATTGTTTGACTATAATTTAGGAGAGCCTGTTGTAAGTTATTGCAAAAACATAATACAGGTTGTTTTCTATATGACCTCCTGAGTACACCTATACCCCCCATGTATAGGTTTGCCAGAAGTTTGGGAAGGTTCTGTTATGTCTTGTAATTTTAGTTAAAAGTGAGAGTATTTCTTCTCATAGGCCTATCTTTAGTTTGGGGCCAATCGCATACCCCAGGTCTATTTATTGGCATGAAAGTGTATATATTTGAAATGTTGACACCCCAAAGTATTGTATATGGAGTGCTTTGATGCCTTTGATGGAACCGTTTTAGCCAAACAAATTGGAGACAGTGTATGGTGGTAATTTTTCAATTTTCAGTTTTACACACACACTGCTTTTTTACTCTAATTTAGGAGATCCTGTTGTAAATTATTGCAAAGAAAAAGTCTGGAGCAGTAAAAGTAAAAAAATAAAATAAATTCAGGAACAGTAAATGTAAAAAAAATTAAAATTTCACCAATGTATGGTAGCGTTTAAAGCAGTCACCAATGCAGAGTCCAGGTTGTCCAGGGCAATCAGGACAGTAGAATGTGGTATCCTTTCTCAGCCCCCTTTTATAGCAGACTCTGCATCTTTTTTGTGGTTTCTGCTGTGTGGTAGTATGAGGAATTTTAAAAATAAAGTGGGTAGCCCCAACTCTGCTTTCCCCCATCACCGCCTGGGGAGCAGGTGCATCTTGGTACAAAATCACCGAAATGACCTGGAGCTGGAACTGCAAAAAAGTGAGTTTCATTTCGGGATTTGCTTTTTTGTTCAACAAGAAAGCGTTGTAGGTTGCAATTTGCATAAGATAAATTGCAACCTTTTTGTACCAGGCCCTTGTCTTCCGCATAATTAGGTAGGGTTGAAGCAGCTGATCTGCCAGATCAACCCCACCCATATGCCGGTTATAGGCCTTGATGCACACTGGCTTGTTTGTGACCTCAGCTGTGCCACGTACAGAGACCTCCACAGTCCTTTCAGTGTGGATGGTGCTGAGAAGGTATACATCCTTCTTGTCTCTATATTTGACTGCCAAGAGCTCCTCTTGGCGCAGAGCTGAGGTCTCCCCTCTTCGTAGCCGGGTGCGTGACAGTTGCTCTGGGAATCCTATGCGGATAGTACCGCAAGCTACTGTATCAAAACAATACAGTAGTTTGAATAAAAGGACACTTGTATAGAAATTATCAAGATACAAGTGGTACCCTTTGTTCATTAGGGGTTGAATTAGGTCCCAGACAATCTTGCCACTGATTCCCATATGTTCTGGGCAACCTGGAGGGTCAAGCTGGGTATCCTTTCCCTCATACACCCGGAAGGCCTGAGTATACCCACTGTCGCTCTCACAGAGCTTATACACTTTCACTCCATACCTGGAGCGCTTGGAAGGAATATACTGCTTGAATCCCAGCCTTCCCTTATACTTCATCAGGGATTCATCTACGCAGATATTCTTTCCAGGTGTATAAGCCTCTGCAAACCTGGCAGTGAAGTGGGTTATCAGGGGGCGGATCTTGTACAGCCTGTCAAATTGGGGATGCTCCCTAGGGAGGCAAAGGCTGTTGTCATTAAAATGCATGAAACGAAGTATCATTTCATACCTTTGCCTAGGCATAGACTGTCTGTAAATGGGGGTACAGCAGATGGGGCTAGTGCTCCAGTAGGAGCGGATGGATGGCTTCTTGATTATGCCCATCAGCATTGTGAGTGCCCAGAATTTTAGAAATTCTGACACGTCAATGGGGGCCCATTGCTGCTTTGCCCAAAAATACTGAGGCTTAGCAGCACGGAATTGCTGGGCATACACATTAGTTTGGGAGACAATGTTCCCCAAAACATCATCCCCCATAAAAAGCTGCATAAATTGAAGGGGGGTAAATCCTGTGACATCCAGATTGATGCCAGGATTTTCTGTGAAAGGAGGGATATCTGGCCTCTGGAGATTAGGCACTACCCACTCCTCAGCAGCTGGAGCAACACGTCTCCTTCTGGCAGGGGGCTCAGAAGCCACAGATACATCACTAGCACTAGATTCATTTCTAGATACACTTATTTCACTAGATGATGTATCTGAGCACTGACCAGGGTCAAAATCAGAGCCTGCGTCAGAGGCATCAGAATCTGAAGCCAGGATGGCATAAGCCTCGTCAGCAGTATAAAAACGCTGTGCCATTATAAATATATATTAATGCCTAAAGCAGTGATCTACACACAGAAGGGGTTAATGGCTTTTACAAACAAATTAAATAGCAGTGATATCAATGCCTAAAGCAGTGATCTGCGGCACAAAAGGGGTTAATGGCTTTTACAAACAAATTAAATAGCAGTGATATCAATGCCTAAAGCAGTGATCTGCGGCACAAAAGGGGTTAATGGCTTTTAAAAAAAAAAAAAAAAAAAATAGCAGTGATATCAATGCCTAAAGCAGTGATCTGCTGCAGAAAAGGGGTTAATGGCTTTTACAAACAAATTAAATAGCAGTGATATCAATGCCTAAAGCAGTGATCTGCGGCACAAAAAGGGGTTAATGGCTTTGGGTCTTACAATAAAATTAATCAATGCCTAAGCAGTGATCTACGCACAGAACCTACGTTAATGGCTCTTACAAAAAAAATTAAATAAATTTAAATAAATGCCTAAGCAGTGGTAAAGCAGTTATCTGCAGCAAAAAAGGGGTTAATTGCTATTATAAGAGACTTTGGGTCTTACAATAAAATTAAATAAATATTAACCACCGCCTAAAGCAGTGATCTGCGCACAGAAGGTGTTATACAGGCTCTTCTAAGAGTCATTATCAATGCAGTGATATCAACGCCTAAAAATATTAACTATAATCAATGCCTAAAGCAGTGATCTAAAAAATTAATTAAAAAAATTATATTTTTAAATTAACCCCTAAAAAAATGCAGACAGCAAAAAAGGTGCTGCTGTGTGCTCCTGTGCAAGATCAATGCTTATGCAGAGATCAATGGCACAGATGGGGTTAAAAATGATATATTTATATATATATACCAACAACAGAGTGGCTCTGAAAAGAGCCTTTGGGTCTGATATTTTTCAAAATTTAAATGCAATGGCACTCTCCCTCTCAATACAGATCTGTCTCTCTCCTTCACTAAACAACAAGTGAGGAGAGGGAGGCAGATCCATGGTGGTCATAGTCAATATTTACAAATATTGACTTGATCAACCAAATGGTGATCACTCTAACAAGTGATCACATTTAGAGGCAATTTCTGATTGGATGTTACTAGCCTGCCTCTAATGATGAGGCAAGCTAGGAACACCCTCCAGACTGAAGCCATGCCCTTAGAAGGGCAGCACCCGGCACCATCTTGCCTGCAGATACCATCTTGTCTGCAGGCAAAGTATATAAAAATTTAATTTTATTTCAAATGTTCCCTTTTTTTATTTTATTTTTTTTTTAAAAACATCATATGCTGAGTGCCTTTACCCAACAAGGCACTCAGCATGTCAGGGGCCAGCATCGGAAGCGATCAAATGCTTCCGATGCACTAAACTGCCGGGAGTTTAAGATCTGAAGCTCCCCGGCAGTTTAGTTACGTATTGCACAATGCCTCAACATGCAGGCATTGTAGTAATACAGTTAGAGCAAATGAAGCGATCATCGATCGCTTGCAGTGCTCGTTTTACCGGCTGACGTACCAGGTACGTCAATTGTCATTAAGTGACAGTTTTTCACTGACGTACCTGGTACGTCAGCTGTCACTAAAGGGTTAAAGTTTGCCATCAAGGGGTCCATTTATCAAGCTCCGTATGGAGCTTGAAGGGCTGTGTTTCAGCCTGCTCTGAGGAGGCGGACAGAGATCGCGCAAAATCAACCCGATCAAATACGATCGGGTTGATTGACACCCCCTGCTAGCGGCTGATTGGCCACGAATCTGCAGGGGGCGGCGTTGCACCAGCAGTTCACAAGAGCTGCTGGTGCAATGCTGAATGCAGAGAGCGTATTGCTCTCCGCAATCAGCGATGTCTGTCGGACCTGATCCGCTGATCGGATCATGTCGGACAGACATTTGATAAATAGGCCCCCTAAAGTTAAAAGAATGGAAATTCCAAAATTACCTCCTCAACACCAAAATTTAATAATATAATATACTTTTTAATTGAAGATTTTAAAGGGACATAAAACCTTTTATTTTTCTTTCTCTATTTAGATAGAACTTACAATTTTAAACAACTTTCCAATGTACTTCTATTATCAAATGTATTTATTTGTCTTATTATCCTTTGTTGACAAGCAGGAGGGTAAGCTTATGAGTGTGCAGATGTTTCCAGCACTATATGGCAGCTGTTTTGTAGCAATGTTATACATTAGCAAGAGCACTAGATGGCAGCAGTTTTATAATAATGTTTTACATTAGCAAGAGCACTAGATGGTAGCAGTTTTATAACAATGTTATACATTAGCAAGAGCACTAGATGGTAGCAGTTGTATAATAATGTTATACATTAGCAAGAGCACTAGATGGCAGCAGTTTAATAACAATGTTATACATTAGCAAGAGCACTAGATGGAAGCAGTTTTATAACAATGTTATATATTAGCAAGAGCACTAGATGGCAGCAGTTTTATAATAATGTTATACATAAGCAAGAGCACTAGATGGTAGCAGTTTTGTAACAATGTTATACATTAGCAAGAGCACTAGATGGAAGCAGTTTTATAACAATGTTATACATTAGCAGGAGCCCTAGATGGCAGCAGTTTAATAACAATGTTATACATTAGCAAGAGCACTAGATGGCAGCAGTTTTATAACAATGTTATATATTAGCAAAAGCACTAGATGGTAGCAGTTTTATAACAATGTTATACATTAGCAAGAGCACTAGATGGCAGCGGTTTTATAATAATGTTATACATTAGCAAGAGCGCTAGATAAACAGCAGTTTTATAACAATGTTATATATTAGCAAGAGCACTAGATGGCAGCAGTTTTATAACAATGTTATACATTAGCAATAGCACTAGATGGCAGTCGTTTTATAGCAATGTTATACATTAGCAAGAGCACTAGATGGCAGCAGTTTTATAATAATGTTATACATTAGCAAGCGCACTAGATGGCAGCAGTTTTATAACAATGTTATACATTAGCAGGAGCACTATATGGCAGCAGTTTTATAACAATGTTATACATTAGCAAGAGCACTAGAGGGCAGCAGTTTTATAACAATGTTATACATTAGCAAGAGCACTAGATGGCAGCAGTTTTATAACAATGTTATACATTAGCAAGAGCACAAGATGGCAGCAGTTTTATAACATTGTTATACATTAGCAGTAGCAATAGATGGCAGCAGTTTTATAACAATGTTATACATTAGCAAGAGCACTAGATGGCAGCAGTTTTATAACAATGTTATACATTAGCAAGAGCACTAGATGGCAGCAGTTTTATAATAATGTTATACATTAGCAAGAGCACTAGATGGCAGCACTATTTCCTGTTATGTAGTGCTTCAAGCATGTGCACGCTAACTATCTAGATATCTCTTTAACAAAGAATAACATGAGAACAAAGAAAATTTGATTACAGAAGTAAATTGGTAACTTTTAAAAAAAAAAACAGAATTTATGCTTACCTGATAAATTTCTTTCTCCTACGGTGTGTCCGGTCCACGGCTTCATCCTTACTTGTGGGGATATTCTCTTCCCCTACAGGAAATGGCAAAGAGAGCACACAGCAAGAGCTGTCCATATAGTCCCCCCTCTGGCTCCGCCCCCCAGTCATTCGACCGACGGTTAGGAGAAAAAGGAGAAACTATCGGGTGCCGTGGTGACTGTAGTGTATGGAATAAAAATAATTTAAACCTGACTAAAAGCCAGGGCGGGCCGTGGACCGGACACACCGTAGGAGAAAGAAATTTATCAGGTAAGCATAAATTCTGTTTTCTCCTACATTGGTGTGTCCGGTCCACGGCTTCATCCTTACTTGTGGGAACCAATACCAAAGCTTTAGGACACGGATGAAGGGAGGGAACAAGTCAGGTTACCTAAACGGAAGGCACCACGGCTTGCAAAACCTTTCTCCCAAAATAGCCCCCGAAGAAGCATAAGTATCGAATTTGTAAAATTTCGCAAAAGTATGCAGAGAAGACCAAGTCGCTGCCTTACAGATCTGATCAACAGAAGCCTCGTTCTTGAAGGCCCATGTGGAAGCCACAGCTCTAGTAGAGTGAGCTGTAATTCGTTCAGGAGGCTGCCGTCCGGCAGTCTCATAAGCCAATCGGATGATGCTTTTCAGCCAAAAAGAAAGAGAGGTAGCAGTAGCTTTCTGCCCTCTCCTCTTACCAGAATAAACGACAAACAAGGATGAAGTCTGTCTGAAATCCTTTGTTGCTTCTAAATAGAATTTTAAAGCACGGACCACATCTAAATTGTGTAACAAACGTTCCTTCTTCGAAACTGGATTCGGACACAGAGAAGGAACAACTATTTCCTGGTTAATATTCCTGTTGGAAAGCACTTTTGGAAGAAAACCAGGTTTGGTACACAAAACAACCTTATCTGTATGGAATACCAGATAGGGTGAAGTACACTGCAAAGCAGACAATTCAGAAACTCTTCTAGCAGAAGAAATAGCAACCAAAAACAGAACTTTCCAAGATAGTAACTTAATATCTATAGAATGTAAAGGTTCAAACGGAACCCCTTGAAGAACTGAAAGAACTAAGTTTAGACTCCATGGAGGAGTCATGGGTCTGTAGACAGGCTTGATTCTGACTAAGGCCTGTACAAATACCTGTACATCTGGCACTGCTGCCATACGTTTGTGCAACAAAACAGACAGAGCAGATATCGGTCCTTTTAGAGAACTCGCTGACAACCCTTTATCCAAACCCTCTTGGAGAAAGGAGAGTATCCTAGGAATTTTAATTTTACTCCAAGAGAATCCCTTGGATTCGCACCAACAGATATATTTTTAAACAAAACCGTTACTGTCTCTTTGAATAATAAAAAGAGCACACTTTATTTCTGAATGTTTGAAAAACTATGAAGGAAATATCCGATCTTTTGAAAGTATTGCACACCAAATCTAACCCCTTAAATGAGCAAACCAGAGCTAATTGTTCAATTTGCCATTTTAAACCCACTACAGTCCCTGCTACAGCCTTTGCTGCAGCTTTTACCTTCCTTGGGGGTTATTCAACACAGAAATAAGCCTTCCTGAAATCGTTTTTATGGCCACAGGACCCTCTCACATGAAGCTGCATGCACTTGCTTCCAAAAGTAACTGCGCAACTGAGGCGCGAAAATGAGGCCTCCTCCCTCTGCATACCAGAGTGAAGGGGCCTTCCTGACTAGATTAGGTGTCTAAACAACTGCCAGGCATAATAAAAACGTTCCCAAAGGTGTTTCAAAGTCACAAAACACTCCAAAAGTCATATAAATAATATATAAATCAATCGATTTAGCCCACAATTCAACCAGTATAGAGCCCATTTATAAGCCTTCATTCTGTTATGAGTCTAAGAAAATGGCTTACCGATCCCATAAGGGAAAATGACAGTCTTCTAGCATTATTATGTCTTGTTAGAAAAGAGACTAGTCATACCTGGAGCAGAAAAGTCTGCAAACTGTTCCCCCCAACTGAAGTTCTCTGGTTTCAACAGTCCTGCGTGGGAACAGCAATGGATTTTAGTTACTGTTGCTAAAATCATACTCCTCTTTTAACAGAACTCTTCATCACTTTCTGTTGTAGAGTAAATATAGTACAAACCGGCACTATTTTAAAATAACAAACTCTTGATAGAAGAAATAAAACTACAACTAACACCACATACTCTTTACCATCCCCGTGGAGATGCTACTTGTTCAGAGCAGGCAAAGAGAATGACTGGGGGGCGGAGCCAGAGGGGGGACTATATGGACAGCTCTTGCTGTGTGCTCTCTTTGCCATTTCCTGTAGGGGAAGAGAATATCCCCACAAGTAAGGATGAAGCCGTGGACCGGACACACCAATGTAGGAGAAATTGTATTCTCTATCTGGTTCATAAAAGAAAAATGTTGAGTTTTATGTCCCTTTAACTTCATGCTTTTAATGTATATACCCAAGTATACATATGTATCTGCTCCAAATCGAAAAACTGTAATGAGACCGTTGGAATAAAAATGTAGTATACCCCATATACAAATGAATGAGGACAATGCCAGGCTGCAATCGGCCTATTCTAATATTTTCAAACTATTTTGAATGTAAAGTAAACACAAGTGTAAATAAACAAATACAGCTGGTCACAGGGACAGGCAGATGTTATTATGTCATATCAGCTCTCACCTCCCCAGTCAGCAGGCATATAATCTGCAGGGTGTGGGTCAGTATTCTCTCTGTCGTCATCTTGTCCCCGGTCATCTGACTCGCTGTCAGTGAGTTAGTCACGCGCTGCAAGAGAGAAACGTACAAACATCACTGACTCCTCTCACATCACGTGAGTGTATCCTGTATCTCACTGTCACATCACGTGTGCGTATCCTGTTATCATATTCTATATCTCACTGTCACATCACGTGTGTGTATCCTGTTATCATATTCTGTATCTCACTGTCACATCACGTGTGTGTATCCTGTTATCATATTCTGTATCTCACTGTCACATCACGTGTGTATCCTGTTATCATATTCTGTATCTCACTGTCACATCACGTGTGTGTATCCTGTTATCATATTCTGTATCTCACTGTCACATCACGTGTGTGTATCCTGTTATCATATTCTGTATCTCACTGTCACATCACGTGTGTGTATCCTGTTATCATATTCTGTATCTCACTGTCACATCACGTGTGTATCCTGTTATCATATTCTGTATCTCACTGTCACATCACGTGTGTGTATCCTGTTATCATATTCTGTATCTCACTGTCACATCACGTGTGTGTATCCTGTTATCATATTCTGTATCTCACTGTCACATCACGTGTGTGTATCCTGTTATTATATTCTGTATCTCACTGTCACATCACGTGTGCGTATCCTGTTATCATATTCTGTATCTCACTGTCACATCACGTGTGTGTATCCTGTTATCATATTCTGTATCTCACTGTCACATCACGTGTGTGTATCCTGTTATCATATTCTGTATCTCACTGTCACATCACATGTGTGTATCCTGTTATCATATTCTGTATCTCACTGTTACATAACGTGTGTGTGTATCCTGTTATCATATTCTGTATCTCACTGTCACATCACCTGTGTGTATCCTGTTATTATATTCTGTATCTCACTGTCACATCACGTGTGTGTATCCTGTTATCATATTCTGTATCTCACTGTCATATCACCTGTGTGTATCCTGTTATCATATTCTGTATCTCACTGTCACATCACGTGTGTATACTGTTATCATATTCTGTATCTCACTGTCACATCACGTGTGTGTATCCTGTTATTATATTCTGTATCTCACTGTCACATCACGTGTGTGTATCCTGTTATCATATTCTGTATCTCACTGTCATATCACGTGTGTGTATCCTGTTATCATATTCTGTATCTCACTGTCACATCACGTGTGTGTATCCTGTTATCATATTCTGTATTTCACTGTCACATCACGTGTGTGTATCCTGTTATTATATTCTGTATCTCACTGTCACATCACGTGTGTGTGTATCCTGTTATCATATTCTGTATCTCACTGTCACATCACGTGTGTGTGTATCCTGTTATCATATTCTGTATCTCACTGTCACATCACGTGTGTGAATCATGTTATATTTGCATCATGGTCATATGACAAGACAATCACCTTGTGTAGCAAACCTAAGCACGTGAATAAAACTCAACAAGGATGGCATGAGAGTAGAGCCTACCTAGCTATGCATTTCAACAAATTATACCTAAATAATGAAGATAAACTTCCTTACACTGAATAGGGAAATAAGATGAGAGTGCACGTAAGCTCGCTCCTTCCGCTGTCCCGGGACAGACATACTGATTTGTTGCTTAGAAGCCCTTTACAATGGGATGTGGCTACTGAGAAACTTTTGAGGTAAAATATCTTCCTTTTTTACATAGAGATGTTCAGGTGATATTTTCTAGTCAGCTTTTTACAGCTATACTGCATCACTTTCAAGTGTTTAAACATGGGGGTATTATGGCCCTTTAAGCATTGCATTGCAAAAGAGAAAAAAAAAAAATATATATATATATATATATATGTATATATATATATATATATATATATATATTTAAAATAATTTTTATTGAGGTTTTTGTATGATACAACATAAAGGAGAATATCAAGTTTGTCACACATACAATGAATAAATATCCATTAACTTTTCAGGTAATAATATTAATACTTTGTTCATAACAATATAATGGTCAGGAGAATGGGGAGCCTAAAAATTCGGGCTGAGTAACATATATAGCTTACTAGCTCCATAAGTCTCTATTACACTAGTAGTGACAAAAGAAAAATGTCTACCTGTATAAGAAAAGTATAAAATTAGACATTCTTTATAACAATAGATGTCTGAAACATGAGTGAAGAAAAATAAACTGGACAAACATAAATGAAACCTCATTTTTCTTTTAGAACATGGATGTGAAGTAACTACTGCCCTGGCCACTCTTGGACATGCTATGTCAAATGGTAGCTACTTAAAACTAATTAATAAACATGCAAGTAAACTGAATAGTTGTGCAACATATTAGAAAAAAGAGTACAGTGAACAAAAGTCGCTCGTATAATAGGGAGGGGGGGGGAGTGTCCTTCTAGCTTCAGTATGGATATCTTCCGAAAAGTATGATGACCAGTGCTGGATTTATATTTATTTATTATATAAAGTATCTTGGACCTTATTATAGTTTGTAAAGGTATGCTAAGATTGGTGCTTATGGCTCAAAAAGGGTTACTCATAATTCAAATATAGATGTTCACTATGTAAAACCTTGTAGCAGTTTATGGTAACCAGACCTCCCTTGTACTAAAAGGAGGTGATGATGTGAGCTTACTTTGTACCTAGCAGTGACTAAATTATATAGACATTTCCACATCTCCCAGTAAAACAATTTTCTGTGCATATTGTGAGTGCCTGGGCGTAAGGGAGAGAGCTATTGTGTTGTGGTAATACTATGAGCAAGGGACTAGTAGATTATTGGGCCTTAGCAAGTATATATATGTATAACCATAATTTTGTCACGAGTTGTATGTGGCTTAGCTAAACAAAGGTTAATTAGGTGCTCATATATTAGTATAATATCAATAGCAACATATTCTCACAATGACCAATAGTCTCAAACAATATATCAACGTAACCAAAAATAGTGGCATATATTAATTTTTGAGTATGAACCTAGGGTATAGGATGATATATATATTCACATAAATAAAGAAGTAGGGGCCCCACAGCACTTTAAAGTAGATGTCAGGGTTTGGGAGAGTAATACCTATTCATACCATTAGGTGATACACTATTGTGAAAAGTTGAGTACATGCGATTAATACGTTTTTACTGCTATTATGTATAGTACATTCCTTGTAAGGTCTTTGTAAATGGGTAGTTATTTGGATTTGTGCTAGCTGGGGTTAGCAAATAAATAACGGAAACAAGCAAACACGTGTGAATTACACGCAGTAGTATTAGCAACCGACTACCTATGATTTATAATCATCAAGTATAAAATGACTCTCTTTGGGGTACATGGTTACTAGCTATGCACATGCAGGATCCATAGGAAGCCCAATAATTGCCTAAATATATCAATATCAACTATATAGAACAAGAAGGGAAAAATGTATATTGTAGTTAGCCTTACTATAATGGACTAGTTATATTTATTAACATGGAAGCATAAATAGTAAGCACAGCAACAACCGCTATTTCAGCTTTGTATTGCGTGAATACTTAGATCGGTAACAAAGGAATATAAACAAAACAGCTATGCATAAAAGAAAATATGACCCCTAGAGAAAAGAGAAGGGGGTAGATTAAATCTACAACGTAAATCTTTAGCCCACTCCAACTGCTGGTGGACAAGGAAAGACAGGAAGTGAATATCCCAGGCCACACTCTACTTCAATTGCAATATTCGGGTCTATAGGCAAAGGGCTGCAGGGATATAGATCGATGACATCATGCAGTATAATACATAGTCTGTCTAGAATAATTAAGCTATAAATTGTTATCTACATCATTGTTCTTTTTTGTGAAAGCAGTAGACCCCTCACTTAGCGATATCACCTATGAGGGTAATCCATCTTAATAATCTCGGGTCTCTAGTACGCATTGTGAAGTTATATAGAGCAAGTGAAAGGTACTTATTGTTGTCTGCCCTTTTAAGTGATAAACTAGGATTATGGTTTAGGCCAAGGTAAGGTAATAAGAGAGTGAACCGGTAAAGGGATAAAGACAGAAGGTAATATTTAAAGTCATATAGTGCGATCAAATTATAACATAAAAAGACAAAATATAAGGCCCCAAGCTAGGACTCAACTGAAATTAATACTGGTATGGACACACAGTCACGATGACCCCATCAATAAAGCAGATTATCATACTGGGGTATCAGTCCAGGGATATAAATAAATTCAGCCAATACCATATCTGACCTTATGCTGTATTCTGTAGTCTATAGCCCATAAGTTGTTGTAGGTAGAGCTGGTCTCTGGATCCAGCAAGATATGTATGCTGATATGAGTAAAGTCACTAGCCCTTTGCCTCTCATCATCGGCATTGCAGGGACCATAAGCGAAGGGAGATGTAGGGACTTGGGCACGAAAGTCGGCCGCACCCTCCTGATGAGAAACCAGGGCCATTCTTTTAATTGTTGTCTCTCCAGGATGATGTCTGATAGTTGGCTGTTGCGAGAGCAAGCTCTGCATGGAAAGGTGCGGCTCCAGACAGCGCCCTAGGACACGCTCCACACATTCGGAATCCATTATGGAGCTGTCAGGTGAGAGTGAGCTGACTGGGGGAGGTGTCATGTCGATGTCCTCATTGCTTGTGTCAGAGTGCCTGGGCTTCCCTGGCTTCACTAAATAAGGCATTAAAGATGGTAATATGCCAAGTCGGTCCAGAGATAGGGGGCAAGTATCGGGCCCAGAGGTAGTGAGTCGTTTGACTTTGTTTGCCACAGAACCATTCTTTACTATCTTAGCAAGGGCAGTGAATTGAGTATTCATCTTTTGCTCCAGGTTGGCAAGTAGATCACATATGGTCTTATGGTATAGCTCCATTTTATATCAGCAGTTAGATGGACTTGCTTAACCCGGCAAACCCGGGGGGGGGGGGGTTTAGAGTTGATATAGGAAGGCCGCAGCCTCGCCTCGCCAATAGTCCGGTCTAGAACTCCAGATGGTGTGATCGCTATAAAAATATCATCTATGGATGCAGGAGCATTTCCCAAAGTGGTATCTATATGCTGCATTCCTGGATTCTTAGTTGTTGCGTAGATATTCTACAGATTATCTTTTGAATATAAGGAGCCTCTAGATTTGCAGCCTGACATGGCTGCCGGCAGGACACGCCCCCCGAGATGCAAAATATTTTAACCCCTTAAGGACCGAGATATCTCCAAGTTTAAGGAATAGTCTAGTCAAAATTATTTTTTTATGATTCAGATAGAGCAGTCATTTTATGCAACTTTCTAATTTACTACTATCATTTTTCCTTTGTTCTCTTGGTATCTTTATTTGAAAAAGCAGGGATGTAAGCATTTGTGTCTAAATGTAGGAACCAATCAGCAAGCGCTACCCAGGCCCTAAACCAAAAATGGGCCAGCTCCTAAGCTTACATTCAAAAACAGATAGCAAAAGAACGAAGAAAAATTGATAATAGGAGTAAATTAGAAAGTTACTTAAAATTGTGTGCTCTATCTGAATCATGAAAGTTTAATTTTGACTAGACTATTGCTTTAACATGCCTAAATGACACAAGCAATTTTGGCATTTTTGCTGACTATTGTTTTCACCTTAAAGGTACATGAAATCCAGATCATGATTCAGATATAGAATACAATTTTAAACAACTTTCCAATTTATTTCTATTATTTAATTTTATTCCTTCTCTCGTTAATCCTTGCTGAAAGGTTTATCTTGGCAAGCTCAGGAGAAGCAAATAACTTAGGTTCTAGCTGCTGATTGGTGGCTGCATATATATATACCAATTATCATTGGCTCAGTCATGTGTTCAGTTAGAAACCAGTAGTGCATTGCTGCTCCTTCAACAAATGATACCAAGACAATGAAACAAATCAGATAACAGAAGTCAATTAGAAAGCTGTTTAAAATTGTATTCTCTATCTGAATCATGAAAGAAAATTTTTGGGTTTCATGTCCCTTTAATTGTCCGCTCTCTTGTTGTGCGCCCATACATAATATACGCTGTTTTAGCAGAAAAACAGGCCTTTCTAGTAATACCCCATATAGGTATATTAAATAACAATAAATAGGAATTTAAAGGGCCATAATACCCAAATGTTTAAACACTTGAAAGTGATGCAGCATAGCTGTAAAAAGCTGACTAGAAAATATCACCTGAACATCTCTATGTAAAAAAGGAAGATATTTTACCTCAAAAGTTTCTCAGTAGCCACATCCCATTGTAAAGGATTTCTAAGCAGTAAATCAGTTACTCTGTCTCGGCACAGAGGAAAGGGCGAGCTTACGTGCACTCTCATGTTATTTCCCTATTCAGTTTAAAGTGAAGTTAAAGTTTTCCTGTTTTTTAAGCTTTATTACATTACGCATATGCTATATAGTATGATCGCTATTGTTTTTTAAGTATTGCAATATATATGATGGTATTATAAACTATTCTTATTTACTCACGCTTCCATTATTAGCTCCTCCCTCCATGAATTTCCTTGTTTTTCACCCTATTAGGTACAGAGCGGTCCCACCCGCTCTATACGTACTTCAAAAGCGCGTTCTCGCTTGCCGGAGAATTTGCGCATGCGCAAACACTTCTCCATATATTCTATTTGCGCCTGCATGAGTAACATTCTATTGCGACCTTATGCTTGCTTTAATCTGCGCAGGCGCGAAACGGGAGCGAGCCCGGCTTGAAATGGAGAGGAAGTAACCCAAACGCATGCGCAGAAGGACAAGAACCCCAAACGCATGCGCAGAAGGACAAGAACTGTTGTGACATCAAATGACGGCTGCCTAACGGCCAGAGTTACCATTGGATGATGCACAAATGTGAAATTAATGGTTTAACAATAAATTTGCTTTGCATGGACTGTAAGCTAAAATCACCAAATTCAAAACTGCTACACAAAAGTATTTATTTGTAGACTTTAAACACCTCAGGGTATTTATCTACACATTATGTTTAACGCTTGTATCGCCAAGGGCAGAAAATAAAACTTGAGAGTAAAATAAAAAAATAAAAAAAACTTTATTAAAATAAATCTTTTACACTCTTATTACAGTACTAGGCGATAAGCCTGCCCAGAGGGAAGTCTATTTTTTTTAAAGTGAGGTCCATCTATCCCCCATCCCTCTGTCTCTGTCCCTATCCCTCTGTCCCTATCCCTCTGTCCCTATCCCTGTCCCTGTCCCTTTGTCCCTTTGTCCCTATCCCTTTGTCCCTATCCCTCTGTCCTATCCCTTTGTCCCTATCCCTCTGTCCCTATCCCTCTGTCCTATCCCTCTGTCCCTATCCCTTTGTCCCTATCCCTTTGTCCCTATCCCTCTGTCCCTATCCCTCTGTCCCTATCCCTCTGTCCCTATCCCTCTGTCCCTATCCCTGTCCCTGTCCCTTTGTCCCTTTGTCCCTATCCCTCTGTCCTATCCCTCTGTCCCTATCCCTTTGTCCCTATCCCTTTGTCCCTATCCCTCTGTCCCTATCCCTCTGTCCCTATCCCTCTGTCCCTATCCCTCTGTCCCTATCCCTCTGTCTCAAAATAACTCAGCACACAGCCATTAATGTCTAAACTGTTGGCAACAAAAGTGAGTACACCCCTAAGTGTAAATGTCCAAATTGGGCCCAATTAGCCATTTTCCCTCCCCAGTGTCATGTGACTCGTTAGTGTTACAAGGTCTCAGGTATGAATGGGGAGCAGGTGTGCTAAATTTGGTGTTATCGCTCTCACACTCTCTCATACTGGTCACTGGAAGTTCAACATGGCACCCCATGGCAAGAACTCTCTGAGGATCTGAAAAAAGAAATGTTGTTCTACATAAAGATGGCCTAAGCTATAAGAAGATTGCCAAGACCCTGAACCTGATCTGCAGCACGGTGGGGAAGACCATACAGCGGTTTCACAGGACAGGTTCCACTCAGAACAGGCCTCGCCATGGTCGACCTCAGCGTCATATCTAGAGGTTGTCTTTGGGAAATAGACATATGAGTGCTGCCAGCATTGCTGCAGAGGTTGAAGATATAATAAAATATTTATAAAAATGTGAGGGGTGTACTCACTTTTGTGAGATACTGTATATATGACATATGTACATATGCTTATGGCCATTCTATACAATAGCACTTCCTCTTCTGCACTATGTGTTTATACCATATAAATACCAGTTTACTCTTTATTAGCCTAAGCCTGACATCACTACATAAGCTGCCTATTGCTGTGTATGTGCGGTATTATCTATATATGACATATGTACATATGCTTATAGCCATTCTATACAGTAGCACTTCCTCTTCTGCACTATGTGTTTATACCATATAAATACCAGTTTACTCTTTATTAGCCTAAGCCTGACATCACTACATAAGCTGCCTATTGCTGTGTATGTGCGGTATTATCTATATATGACATATGTACATATGCTTATAGCCATTCTATACAATAGCACTTCCTCTTCTGCACTATGTGTTTATACCATATAAATACCAGCTTATCTTTATTAGCCTAAGTCTGACATCACTACATAAGCTGCCTATTGCTGTGTATGTGCGGTATTATCTATATATGACATATGTACATATGCTTATGGCCATTCTATACAATAGCACTTCCTCTTCTGCACTATGTGTTTATACCATATAAATACCAGTTTACTCTTTATTAGCCTAAGCCTGACATCACTACATAAGCTGCCTATTGCTGTGTATGTGCGGTATTATCTATATATGACATATGTACATATGCTTATAGCCATTCTATACAGTAGCACTTCCTCTTCTGCACTATGTGTTTATACCATATAAATACCAGTTTACTCTTTATTAGCCTAAGCCTGACATCACTACATAAGCTGCCTATTGCTGTGTATGTGCGGTATTATCTATATATGACATATGTACATATGCTTATAGCCATTCTATACAATAGCACTTCCTCTTCTGCACTATGTGTTTATACCATATAAATACCAGCTTATCTTTATTAGCCTAAGTCTGACATCACTACATAAGCTGCCTATTGCTGTGTATGTGCGGTATTATCTATATATGACATATGTACATATGCTTATGGCCATTCTATACAATAGCACTTCCTCTTCTGCACTATGTGTTTATACCATATAAATACCAGTTTACTCTTTATTAGCCTAAGTCTGACATTACTACATAAGCTGCCTATTGCTGTGTATGTGCGGTATTATCTATATATGACATATGTACATATGCTTATAGCCATTCTATACAATAGCACTTCCTCTTCAGCACTATGTGTTTATACCATATAAATACCAGTTTATCTTTATTAGCCTAAGTCTGACATCACTACATAAGCAGCCTATTGCTGTGTATGTGCGGTATTATCTATATATGACATATGTACATATGCTTATGGCCATTCTATACAATAGCACTTCCTCTTCTGCACTATGTGTTTATACCATATAAATACCAGTTTATCTTTATTAGCCTAAGTCTGACATCACTACATAAGCTGCCTATTGCTGTGTATGTGCAGGTATTATCTATATATGACATATGTACATATGCTTATGGCCATTCTATACAATAGCACTTCCTCTTCTGCACTATGTGTTTATACCATATAAATACCAGTTTATCTTTATTAGCCTAAGCCTGACATCACTACATAAGCTGCCTATTGCTGTGTACGTGCGGTATTATCTATATATGACATATGTACATATGCTTATGGCCATTCTATACAATAGCACTTCCTCTTCTGCACTATGTGTTTATACCATATAAATACCAGTTTATCTTTATTAGCCTAAGTCTGACATCACTACATAAGCTGCCTATTGCTGTGTATGTGTACGTGCAGGTATTATCTATATATGACATATGTACATATGCTTATGGCCATTCTATACAATAGCACTTCCTCTTCTGCACTATGTGTTTATACCATATAAATACCAGTTTATCTTTATTAGCCTAAGCCTGACATCACTACATAAGCTGCCTATTGCTGTGTATGTGCAGGTATTATCTATATATGACATATGTACATATGCTTATGGCCATTCTATACAATAGCACTTCCTCTTCTGCACTATGTGTTTATACCATATAAATACCAGTTTACTCTTTATTAGCCTAAGCCTGACATCACTACATAAGCTGCCTATTGCTGTGTATGTGCGGTATTATCTATATATGACATATGTACATATGCTTATAGCCATTCAATACAATAGCACTTCCTCTTCTGCACTATGTGTTTATACCATATAAATACCAGTTTATCTTTATTAGCCTAAGTCTGACATCACTACATAAGCTGCCTATTGCTGTGTATGTGCGGTATTATCTATATATGACATATGTACATATGCTTATGGCCATTCTATACAATAGCACTTCCTCTTCTGCACTATGTGTTTATACCATATAAATACCAGTTTATCTTTATTAGCCTAAGTCTGACATCACTACATAAGCTGCCTATTGCTGTGTATGTGCGGTATTATCTATATATGACATATGTACATATGCTTATAGCCATTCTATACAATAGCACTTCCTCTTCTGCACTATGTGTTTATACCATATAAATACCAGTTTATCTTTATTAGCCTAAGTCTGACATCACTATATATAAGCTGCCTATTGCTGTGTATGTGCGGTATTATCTATATATGACATATGTACATATGCTTATGGCCATTCTATACAATAGCACTTCCTCTTCTGCACTATGTGTTTATACCATATAAATACCAGTTTATCTTTATTAGCCTAAGCCTGACATCACTACATAAGCTGCCTATTGCTGTGTATGTGCGGTATTATCTATATATGACATATGTACATATGCTTATAACCATTCTATACAGTAGCACTTCCTCTTCTGCACTATGTGTTTATACCATATAAATACCAGTTTATCTTTATTAGCCTAAGTCTGACATCACTACATAAGCTGCCTATTGCTGTGTATGTGCAGGTATTATCTATATATGACATATGTACATATGCTTATAGCCATTCTATACAATAGCACTTCCTCTTCTGCACTATGTGTTTATACCATATAAATACCAGTTTATCTTTATTAGCCTAAGTCTGACATCACTACATAAGCTGCCTATTGCTGTGTATGTGCGGTATTATCTATATATGACATATGTACATATGCTTATGGCCATTCTATACAATAGCACTTCCTCTTCTGCACTATGTGTTTATACCATATAAATACCAGTTTATCTTTATTAGCCTAAGTCTGACATCACTACATAAGCTGCCTATTGCTGTGTATGTGCGGTATTATCTATATATGACATATGTACATATGCTTATGGCCATTCTATACAATAGCACTTCCTCTTCTGCACTATGTGTTTATACCATATAATTACCAGTTTATCTTTATTAGCCTAAGCCTGACATCACTACATAAGCTGCCTATTGCTGTGTATGTGCGGTATTATCTATATATGACATATGTACATATGCTTATAGCCATTCTATACAGTAGCACTTCCTCTTCTGCACTATGTGTTTATACCATATAAATACCAGTTTACTCTTTATTAGCCTAAGCCTGACATCACTACATAAGCTACCTATTGCTGTGTATGTGCAGGTATTATCTATATATGACATATGTACATATGCTTATGGCCATTCTATACAATAGCACTTCCTCTTCTGCACTATGTGTTTATACCATATAAATACCAGTTTATCTTTATTAGCCTAAGTCTGACATCACTACATAAGCTGCCTATTGCTGTGTATGTGCGGTATTATCTATATATGACATATGTACATATGCTTATGGCCATTCTATACAATAGCACTTCCTCTTCTGCACTATGTGTTTATACCATATAAATACCAGTTTATCTTTATTAGCCTAAGTCTGACATCACTACATAAGCTGCCTATTGCTGTGTATGTGCGGTATTATCTATATATGACATACGTACATATGCTTATGGTCATTCTATACAATAGCACTTCCTCTTCTGCACTATGTGTTTATACCATATAAATACCAGTTTATCTTTATTAGCCTAAGTCTGACATCACTACATAAGCTGCCTATTGCTGTGTATGTGTACGTGCAGGTATTATCTATATATGACATATGTACATATGCTTATGGCCATTCTATACAATAGCACTTCCTCTTCTGCACTACTTGTTTATACCATATAAATAACAGTTGGCTCTTTATTAGCCTAAGCCTGACATCACTACATAAGTTGTCTATTGCTGGCCTGTGTATGTGGACGATGGAACAAATAACAAAAGGCTGCTGGAAAATAACTGTCTCCTAAGGTGAATTTCTACAACACAATATTCCCAGAACAACTCTACACTTTTGTATTTGCACAAACACCTTAAACACCAGCTCTTTCTTTACCTGCGAGCATCTGTCACCTCTTGTTGCTAAGCAACTAATACACATAATCACTGCAGGAGGTTACCGTGGTGACGTTATGTTTTCTCACCTCTCCCGTCAGCAGGTAGAGAATCTCCAGGATGTGATTCAGGATCCGCTCAGGCAGCTTCTTCTTCATCTTGTTCATGGTCAGTGATATTGTGTAACACTCATACCTGCGGCCGTGGCACATACATGTCAGAGATTACACACAGACACAGGAATTTACAAATATAGATACACACAAATACCTATACATATATCTAAATACACATAAAACCCACCCCTAAAATATATATGCATACCTAACACACATGTCCACATACCTGCGCATATACATAGTACTTATATACCTACATATTACACATATGAAAACATATATACACATATCTTCATATACCCACCAACACACACAAAACTGATGAGAAAGGTAAGGGAACCTTATATACACTACCTAAAGATATATAATATTATAGAGGTTTTATCTGCCTCATACACACCTAGCCTCCTCCACAGTACCTTATATGCAGATATAAATTATTATAGAGGTTCCATCTGCCTAAGACACCGCCCCTGGTACCTTTTATACAGCCACATGATATTATAGAGAGGTTCTCTTTGCAACACACAGCACCTCCCCAGTACATTATATAAAAATATAGAACATTATATCCAGGGTCCCTCTGCAGCACACACAGTACCTTATATACAAATATATAGTAATATAGAGAGGTTCCCTCTACCATACACAGCCCCACCCCAAGACATTATAGTCTGGGTCCCTCTGCAGCACACACACAGCAGGGGCTGTACCTTATATACAGACATACATATTTTAGAGATGATTATTCTATCACACACACAGCCCCCCCAGTACATTATATACAAATATATAACATTATAGGCTGGGTCCCTCTGCAGCACACACAGCAGGGGGCTGTACCTTATATACAAACATACATATTTTAGAGATGATTATTCTATCACACACAGCCCCCCCCCCACCAGTACATTATATACAGATGTATAACATTATAGTCTGGGTCCCTCTGCAGCACACACACAGCAGGGGCTGTACCTTATATACAGACATACATATTTTAGAGATGATTATTCTATCACACACACAATGCATAATGTACAGACACAACTACAAAGGCTGCAGTGCTTACAGTTACCTACCTAAAACCACCATATTAAGAGGGTATCGGCTAGATCCCATCTGGCTAAAGGACCTGTTATGTCATAGCACTCACGTGACCGCAGTGCTCACTTCACCTCCTACAGGCAGCAGAAGAATTATGTCTTACTGTGTCGTGTAATTTACTGTGTACCTCTATCACTTATAGTGTAGATAACTTGTGTGTACCTGTGTTATATGTGTAACTCACTGTGTGTGCCTGTATCATATGTGCAACTCACTGTGTGTGCCTGTATCATATGTGCAACTCACTGTGTGTGCCCGTGTCATATGTGTAACTCACTGTGTGTGCCTGTGTCATATGTGTAACTCACTGTGTGTGCCTGTGTCACATGTGTTACTCACTGTGTGCACCTGTATCATATGTGTAACTCACTGTGTGTACCTGTGTCACATGTGTAACTCACTGTGTGTACCTGTGTCACATGTGTAACTCACTGTGTGTACCTGTGTCACATGTGTAATATGTGTAACTCACTGTGTACCTGTGTCACATGTGTAATATGTGTAACTCACTGTGTATACCTGTTTCACATGTAATATGTGCAACTCACTGTTTGTACCTGTATCACAGGTGTAACTCACTGTGTATAACTGTGTCACATCTGTAACTCACTGTGTATAACTGTGTCACTTGTGTAACTCACTGTGTATAACTGTGTCACATCTGTAATTCACTATGTGTACCTGTGTGACATGTAATATGTGTAACTCACTGTGTGTACCTGTATCATATGTGTAACTCACTGTGTGTACCTGTGTGACATGTAATATGTGTAACTCACTGTGTGTACCTGTATCATATGTGTAACTCACTGTGTGTACCTGTGTCACATGTAATATGTGTAACTCACTGTGTGTACCTGTATCATATGTGTAACTCACTGTGTGTACCTGTATCACATGTGTAACTCACTGTGTACCTGTGTCACATGTAATATGTTCAACTCACTGTGTGTACCTGTATCATATGTGTAACTCACTGTGTGTGCCTGTGTCATATGTGTAACTCACTGTGTGTGCCTGTGTCATATGTGTAACTCACTGTGTGTGCCTGTGTCATATGTGTAACTCACTGTGTGTGCCTGTGTCATATGTGTAACTCACTGTGTGTACCTGTGTCATATGTGCAACTCACTGTGTGTACCTGTGTCATATATGTAACTCACTGTGTGTACCTATATCATATGTGTAACTCACTGTGTGTACCTGTGTCACATGTGCAACTCACTGTGTGTACCTGTGTCACATGTGTAATATGTGTAACTCAGTGTGTGTACCTGTGTCACATCTGTAACTCACTGTGTGTACCTGTGTCGCATGTAATATGTGCAACTCATTGTGTACCTGCATCACATGTGTAACTCACTGTGTGTACCTGTGTCACATGTAATATGTGCAACTCACTGTGTGTACCTGCATCACATGTGTAACTCACTGTGTGTACCTGTGTCACATGTGTAACTCACTGTGTGTACCTGTGTCATATGTGCAACTCACTGTGTGTACCTGTGTCATATGTGTAACGCACTGTGTGTACCTGTGTCATATGTGTAACGCACTGTGTGTTCCTGTGTCATATGTGTAACTCACTGTGTGTACCTGTGTCATATGTGCAACTCACTGTGTGTACCTTTGTCATGATGTGCAACTCACTGTGTGTACCTGTGTCATATGTGTAACTCACTGTGTGTACCTCTGTCACATGTAATATGTGTAACTCACTGTGTGTACCTGTGTCACATGTGCAACTCATGTTCAATGATATAATAAATTATTTACATTCCTTTATCTAAATATATCCAGTGGATATAACTTACTTTTAAAGAATATTCTTATACCTTATTTTAGAGACTAATTGTAATAATTAAATGAGTCAATTACAGTCCTTCGACTGGCACTTTTAGAGAGGACTCAAAACTAAACGCTACATATGAAGACATTGGGGGAGGTGGACCGGGGGGAAAAAAAAAAACACCCCACGAAACTATGAGTGTCATTAATGAAACAACCATTTTGTAGGCAAGGCTTCTGCTACTACTAGATTCAAGAAGGGTATCGTGTCTTGGGGTGGCTCTAGAAATTGTCATTGTGACGATAAAGGCCATGAACAAATATATTTTTCCCATTTATTAAAAAAAATTCTAAATTGTTTTTCTGAGTTAGCATTTCTTAAATATTAAGTTACGTGCGGCCAAAATGGCCAGATTTGTTAAATGTCTATCAACAGGGTTCTCAACTTGTTGTAAGAAAAATATGTGTACAGCTTCTAATTTTGTTTTGACCTTCAAGAATTTATTAAGCCAGAACTGTATTTTCATCCAGTATTGCAGCACTTTTGGACAACTCTATAAACAATGAATCAAGTTTGCCCTAAATTTATTACATTTAAAGCAGTGATCCTGCTGAGCTACGGACCAACTACTGATTCTTTCTGGCGTTAGATAGTAATTTTTAATTAATTTACACTGCAACTCCCTACAGTTAACTCTCCCTGTTGCTTCTGCAGTTTGGTTTATACTATCAAGGATCTCCTTGCTCTGTAATGTGGTGAAATACTTCAGAAATTTCTCTCTGGCCTGATTAATATGGTTCTGTCCAATAATTTTCATTATATTTTGATACCATATTGAGATTGAGCGAACTCGAGACCTGGATCTATATATGGTTGACCCCAGTCCCTGCCAAATATACCTATATATGTCTCTATGAAATGGCGGGCTTGTAAATAGGCATAAAAGTGTTTTGCCGGGAGTTCAAATTCTCCTGCCAAATTCTCAAAAGTTTTAACTATTCCATCTTGCCCTTCTCTCAACTGTATAAACTGCCTAAGGCCTTTGTCATGCCACTCCTGAAATACTTTGTTAGGATTCCCTGGTGAGAAATCCACACTACCAATAATGGGGAGAAACGGGGACACCTGATATTCCTGCCCCAGTAGCTTACAATACTTTTGCCATGCCAAAACTATATTAGCAAAAGTTACTCACGTTACTTGGTAACTGCTTATATGGACAATGCAATATTTCCTGCAAGTTAAATGGCTTGATTAACTCAGATTCCAAATTATAATAAGTGACATATTCTGCCTTGGTCAACCAGTCTAGTCCAAATTTTATCAGTGTGACATAATTGTAGAATTTAATATTGGGGAGGTAAAATCCCCCAAATTGTTTTGCATGACTTAACTTCTCTATCGCTATACGCACCTTCTTCTTTCCCCAGATAAAAATTGTACATGCTCTATTATATCTATCTATATCCCTTTTCAAAATGAGAAGAGGTACATTTTGAAGCAAAAATGACAATTTAGGGAAGAAAATCGTTTAAATCAGCATAATCCTTGCCGATAGTGAAAGATAATATATGTTCCATTTGCCTAGCCCCAACTGAATGTTGTCAAAAAACTCTTTGTAGTTTAATTGATACCATTCTCTAGGATCTCTGCCAATTTTAATCCCTAAATAGTTAATATATTGTACTTCTTCAAAAATATATTTCAAAGTAGCCCTTGTTTTATTGACTCATAATAATTCCGATTTACTGAAGTTTATTTTGTAGCCGGAAAATGAGCTGAATTTGTCAGTACAGTAATCTCGAGGAATCATGGAATACTAATAGCTGTATCTTGTAAGAATAGCAGAATATCATCTGCATATAAGGAGATCAGCATATTTTGAGTACCTATCCTAACTGGTTGCAACTCTTTTCTGATATATATTGCAAAGGGTTCAAACGCAATATCAAACAATAGGGGGGACATTGGACATCCCTGACGTGTACCCTTTTCTAGTATAATGTATTGTGATAATTCTCCATTCACTAAAAGTTGTGATTTAGGCCTATTATATATTAATTTAATCAGGTCAACCAGGCAGCCGGAGAAGCCAAACATCTCCAGAGATGTAAATAAATGATTCCATATGATAGAATCGAATGCTTTTTCAGCATCTACTGTCACTATTGCGATGTCCCTATCCTTATTATGTCTGGACTTCTTCCCAGCGCCCCGGTTGACCTGATAGAAATAATCCACCATAGTTAATACTCTGCGCATATTTCGTACTGAGTTTCTAGTCTGCTATTGTCTTTTTGAGTCTATCCGCTATCACTGACATTAATATTTTATAATCATGGTTTAGCAATGAAATAGGGCGTAGGAAGATAATTTTTCAGCATCTTTCCCTTTTTTAAAGATTAACCCCTTAATGACAGAGGACGTACCAGGTACGTCATAGCAAATACTTCCCTTAATGACAATTGACGTACCTGGTACGTCCTCTGTTTTTTGAAGTGCTGGAAGCGATCATGATCGCTTCCAGCTGCTTCCAAGGGATTGTAGTGATGCCTCAATATTGAGACATTACTGCAATCCCCTATTTTACCCACCGATGCAGAAAGGGCCACTCTGTAGCCCTCTCTGCATCGGCCATTGACGCTAAAACAATCCTTTCACGTTGGTGGGTGGGAGCTGCTTCCGTGATGATGTTACACTCTGTAATATTTTCTAATAACTCAGTAGTATGCGGCCAGGGGGGCGGTTGCGGCAAGGGGGGCGTGGGAGGCGTGTGCGCGCGCACGCAAAATATGCATCACAGTATAAAAAAAGAACGATGCAGATGCAGAGGGGGATCTTTGTTGTTTAGTAAGGGATCTGGGAGGGGGAGGGGTGTAGATTGTTGAGGGGGGCCAGCTACACTACAGAAAAGAAATGTTTTATATAAAAAATAAAAAATAAAAAAATTTGGGGGGGCAAATTGGGTACTGGCAGACAGCTGCCAGTACCCAAGATGGCGGCAAATAGGTAGAGGGGGGTCCAGGGGAGGGTTAGAGAGATGTATGAGGGGATCAGGGAGGTTGTGGGGTAAGAGGGGATCCATTACTGCAGACTGTATGAAGAAAAAAAAAATGCTTTTTATTTCAGTACTGGCAGACTTTCTGCCAGTACTTAAGATGGCGGTGACAATTGTGAGGTGGGGGAGGGAAGAGAGCTGTTTGAGGGGGGGTCAGGGGGGATCAGGAGGTGGGATGTGTCAGGTGGGAGGCTGATCTCTACACTAAAGCTAAAAATTAACCCTACAAGCTATCTAATTAACCCCTTAACTGATGGGCATATTAAAGTGTGGTGCGCAGCAGCATTTAACGGCCTTATTATTACCAAAAAGCAACGCTAAAGCCATATATGTCTGCTATTTCTGAACAAAGGGGATCCTAGAGAAGCATTTACAACCATTTGTGCCATAATTGCACAAGCTGTTTGTAAATAATTTCAGTGAGAAACCTAAAATTGTGAAAAATTTAACATTTTTTTTTATTTGATCGTATTTGGCGGTGAAATGGTGGCATGAAATATACCAAAATGGGCCTAGATCAATAATTTGGGTTGTCTACTACACTACACTAAAGCTAAAATTAAACCTAAAAGCTCCTTACAAGCTCCTTAATTAACCCCTTCACTGCTGGGCATAATATACATGTGGTGTGCAGCGGCATTTAGCTGTCTTCTAATTACCAAAAAGCAACGCCAAAGCCATATATGTCTGCTATTTCTGAACAAAGGGGATCCCAGAGAAGTATTTACAACCATTTATGCCATAATTGCATAAGTTGTTTGTAAATAAATTCAGCGAGAAACCTAAAGTTTGTGAAAAAATTTGTGAAAAGTCAACAATTTCTTTTATTTGATTGCATTTGGCGGTGAAATGGTGGCATGAAATATACCAAAATGGGCCTAGATCAATACTTTGGGTTGTCTTCTAATTAAAAATATATACATGTCAAGGGATATTGAGGGTTTCCTGACAGATATCAGTGTTCCAATGTAGCTAGCGCTAATTTTGAAAAAAAGTGGTTTGGAAATAGCAAAGTGCTACTTGTATTTATGGCCCTATAACTTGCAAAAAAAGCAAAGAAGATGTAAACATTGGGTATTTCTAAACTCGGGACAAAATTTAGAAACTATTTAGCATGGGTGTTTTTTGGTGGTTGTAGATGTGTAACAGATTTTGGGGGTCAAAGTAAGAAAAAGTGTGTTTTTTCCATTTTTTCCTCATATTTTATATATTTTTTTATAGTAAATTATAAGATATGAGGAAAATAATTGTATCTTTAGAAAGTCCATTTAATGGCGAGAAAAACGGTATATAATATGTGTGGGTACAGTAAATGAGTAAGAGGAAAATTGCAGCTAAACACAAACACCGCAGAAATGTAAAAATAGTCATTGTCATTAAGGGTAAGAAAATTTAAAAATGGTCCGGTCATTAAGGGGTTAATGTAATTATTGAATCTGAGAAATAAGATGAGTTTATTTCTTTCTTGAGTTAATAATCGTTATATAGCTTGGTTAATGCCCCAACTACTACTTCTGATGTAATTTTATAGAATTCTGCAGTGAGGCCATCTGGCCCCGGAGCCTTTCCCACTTGTGCTTTTTTAATTATTTTTCAAACTTCTGTTTCGGTAATTGGTGCATTAATCTGTTGCAATGCTTCCTGTGATATTCTCTGTATTTTTATCCCTTTCCAGAACTGCTAATTGGCATCCATATTTATACTTTCTCTGGAATATAATTTTTGATAATATTTAAAAAATGCCTCTCTGATTTCTGATGCATTAGTGTGTATTTTCTCTCCCACTTTGATTACAGGTATTATATTATTTTTTTTACGAAATTTCATAATCTTGGCCAGATGTTTTGCCGATATCCCCTGGTAACCCTGATATATTGCCCTAGACTTTAAATCCTCACTGGCCCATTTTTCTTTTAGAAAATGTTCCCTTTCTGTTCTTGCACGTGTATATTTTCCGCATGTATTATTGTTTGGGTTATTTAAATACTTTTCATATGTATTCCTCAACTGATTGGCTAACTGGATCTTTCTGGATTTATTTTTCTGTGTGATCTTGACCATATAAGCCTTAACCTCACCACGAATGACGGCCTTGCCTGCCTCCCATAAGATTTCAGTTTTATTAACCCCTTAATGACCACAGCACTTTTCCATTTTCTGTCCGTTTGGGACCAAGGCTATTTTTACATTTTTGCGGTGTTTGTGTTTAGCTGTAATTTTCCTCTTACTCATTTACTGTACCCACACATATTATATACCATTTTTCTCGCCATTAAATGGACTTTCTAAAGATACCATTATTTTCATCATATCTTATAATTTACTATAAAAAAAAATATGAGAAAAAAATGGAAAAAAACACACTTTTTCTAACTTTGAACCCCAAAATCTGTTACACATCTACAACCACCAAAAAACACCCATGCTAAATAGTTTCTAAATTTTGTCCTGAGTTTAGAAATACCCAAAGTTTACATGTTCTTTGCTTTTTTTGCAAGTTATAGGGCCATAAATACAAGTAGCACTTTGCTATTTCCAAACCATTTTTTTTTTCAATATTAGCGCTAGTTACATTAGAACACTAATATCTTTCAGGAATCCCTGAATATCCATTGGCATGTATATATTTTTAGTAGACATCCTAAAGTATTGATCTAGGCCCATTTTGGTATATTTCATGCCACCATTTCACCGCCAAATGCGATCAAATACAAAAAATAGTTCACTTTTTCACAAATTTTTTCACAAACTTTCGGTTTCTCACTGAAATTATTTACAAACAGCTTGTGCAATTATGCCATAAATGGTTGTAAATTTTTCTCTGGGATCCCCTTTGTTCAGAAATAGCAGACATATATGGCTTTGGTGTTGCTTTTTGGTAATTAGAAGGCCGCTAAATGCCACTGTGCACCACACATGTATTATGCCCAGCAGTAAAGGGGTTAATTAGGGAGCATGTAGGGAGCTTTTGGTGGTAATTTTAGCTGTAGTGTAGTAGACAACCCCAAGTATTGATCTAGGCCCATTTTGGTATATTTCATGCCACTGTTTCACCGCCAAATGCGATCAAATTAAAAAAAAGGTTACATTTTTCACAATTTTAGGTTTCTCACTGAAATCATTTATAAACAGCTTGTGCAATTATGGCACAAATGGTTGTAAATGCTTCTCTGGGATCCCCTTTGTTCAGAAATAGCAGACATATATGGCTTTAGCGTTGCTTTTTGGTACTTAGAAGGCCGCTAAATGTCGCTGCGCATCACACATGTATTATGGCTAGCAGTGAAGGGGTTAATTAGGTAGCTTGCAGGGTTAATTTTAGCTTTAGTGTAGAGCTCAGCCTCCCACCTGAAACATCAGACCCCCTGATCCCTCCCAAACAGCTCTCTTCCCTCCCCCACCGCACAATTGTCCCCGCCATCTTAAGTACTGGCAGCAACTCTGCCAGTACTAAAATAAAAGGTATATTTAGGCTTTTTTTTTTAAAAAATTAAGCATATTTACATATGCTGCTGTGTAGGACCCCCCCCCTTAGCCCCCAACCTGACTGATCCCCCCCCCCCAAACAGCTCTCTAACCCTCCCTCTCTGTCTTAATGGGCGCCATCTTGGGTACTGGCAGCTGTCTGCCAGTACCCAGTTAAGTATAAAATAGTTGCTTTTTTTTATTTTTTTCCCCTTTTCTGTAGTGTAGCTCCCCCCCACCCCCTCCTAGATAGCTTTGCTTTATTTAATTTTTTATCTTATAACACCCCTTTCCCCACTTTTATAAAAATATATTTTCTGTAGTGTAGCGGTTCCCACACGCTCCCGCAGCGTGCACCCGCCCGCCACCTCCCGTGCACGCACGCGCGCCCGATGCGCGCCCCCATCGGCTCCGCCCCCGATCCCGCCCCCCTCTACATTACCCGGCCCATCGATGGCCGCCCACCCGCCTCCCAAGTCGGCTCCCACCCACCAACGATACCGGCCACCGATGTCCGGTGCAGAGAGGGCCACAGAGTGGCTCTCTCTGCATCGGATGGCCAAGGGGTGTTATTGCAGGATGCCTCGATATCGAGGCATCACTGCAATAACTGGAAAGCGGCTGGAAGCGAGCAGGATCGCTTCCAGACGCTTTAAACCCCTAATGTCGTACAGGGTACGTTGCTGGTCTTTTAAGACCAGGTTGTGTGCGACATACCCTGTACGACTTGCGTCGTTAAGGGGTTAATATATTCTTTATTATGTGTGTGATACTCTTTCCATTTATTCTTAAGCCAATGCCCGAATTTTGCATTATTACTCATAAAACTAGGAAAACGGAATGTGTTCATCTTGTTCTGCGGCCTAATTGCTGGGAAGATCTTTAGACTAATAATCGCATGGTCTGAAAAGGTTATATCTGCAATATGTGTCTCAATATCAAGTTTTAGTAACTGCTCATCTAATAAGAACATGTCAATTCGTGAAAAATTCTTGTATGCTTTCGATTCGCAAGTGTATGAACGCTCATCCGGATGCTGCAGTCGCCAAATGTCCTTAACTTTAACTGTTTTTACAAAGTTTCAAAAAAATTTAGCTTCCCTGTAATTAGCCATTCTACGTCTGAGTTTGAGTCTGTCTATATCTGGGTATAATGTGATATTCATATCTCTGGCCATAATCAAATTCTGGCCTAGATATGGTAGCAATTTTTTTTTAATCATGTGCCAGAATTTTACCTCAAATCTATTTGGACCGTATAAATTGCAGAAAGTCCAAATGATATTATCTATTTTTACCTGAAGAATAATATATCTCCCATGAGGATCTAGCTCTTGTTTTATAATATTATATCCAAGATTCTTATGAATAAGTATAGCTACACCACATTTACACTGGTCACATGGAGTTGCAATGATCTCTGCAATCCAGTTTGTTTTTAATTTTTCTATCTCAGGGCTTTTCAGATGTAGCTCCTGGAGGAAAATAATGTCTGGCTTATGTTTTTCAACATTTTTAACATATTTTTCCATTTAATGGAGGAGGTTATCCCCCCCCCCCCCCACATTCCATGATACGAAGTTAAGTGATGTAGTCATTTTCTAAATTTATACTTAATTTTACCTTGATAAATAATAAGCAAACACACCCACAACAAACAAACAAAAAAACAAAAACAAAGAAACAAAAAATTCCCCTCCCCCCACAGGACCATACCCCCCTAATGTCTAACTACCTTTACTGATTGAACCATGACATTCCCAAGTCTGTTGCTGCCCCTCATTATGCATTTGTAGCTATTTTTATACAGGACCCTGAATTATCAGGGATTTCCAACTTCAATGTTATCCTCAATACAAAAGGCTTTAGCTTCATCCACCGAGTTCAGGGCAGTGGTACCGTTCATGCCAAGGACTGTGATTTTAGCTGGGTATCTCATAATAGCTTTTAATCCTGCTTTGATCAAACCTGTGCAGAACGGTGCCATTGCTCGCCTCTTGGCAGATGTCTCTGAAGAGAAATCCTGGAATATAAGAATTTGTTTTGTGTCTATTGTAAGTGTCTGAGTTTTTCTATAGTGGTGCATTACATTAACCTTATCTTGAAAATTGAGGTATTTAATAAGCAACATTCTTGGACGTGTATTTCCACCCGTGTGGTGTCTAATATTACCCACCCTGTGTGCTCTCTCTACCTGTAGTGCGCCATTTACAGTTTGCATCCCCAACAACTTGGGTAATGTGACAGACCCAAATGTCAATAGGTCTTCATATTCCTTGGTCTCTGGTAGCCCCACTATGCGGATATTACTCCGCCGGGACCTATCCTCCAAGTCTTCAACCTTTAACTGTAGTGTACTGATTTTATCTGCATATCTAGACATATTTGCTTCATGTAAATTAGTTTTATCTTCCAAGTCCGACACCCTAGTCTCCACCTCTGTTATTCTAATTGAAAATTGTCTGATTTCGTTAGAGAGGTCAGCAATCTCTTTTTTGACAATCTCAAATTGTGGTAGAATTAAGTCGGCAAGTTGGTTTATTGTAAGTTGTGGTTCTAGGATACTCTCTGGACTCACTAGACTTGTCTCTAAACTACTTTCTTGCAAGGATTTCAGTTTTTTATCCCTTTTTACCGGCATAGCTGGAGATCTATTTTTGACAATCATAATATATCTTTCCATGAATTTTATAATGAAGGCCTAACTTATGTAGACTCTGATTAAGTGAGATGAATTTATGAAATTTACGTTTGTTCTTGCGGACTTTCCTATATGTCAAGTAGATACTTTTAAGGATTACAGGGACAGATATAAGATATTATAAAACATTCATACTATGAAGTAATCTCTATAAGACATTTGAACAATATTGTGTACCGAATTCAGCAATTTACTTATCTTATTATGCACAGCAAAGTCTGTGTGTAATTATTTGGGCAGAGAGTACCCTTTATTATAAAGCCAGATAATATCTGACTATTTCTAACTCCAAATTTCAATTTGTGGTTGTTGTTTTAACTGTTCTAACGTAATAACTAACAATGCTGAGATAAAGCAAGATCCCAACTCTTAGTTATAACTGCAATCAACTCCAAACAATGTTGCCCCCTTTCTTATGTTTCTTTCCTTTTTTCCCCTGGCCTCTTTCTTCTTTCTCTTTTTTTTCCTTCTTCACATCCTACCCCTTCTCCCTTTCTTATCTCTTTCCTATTAACAATATAAACATTTTAACAGACCACTTGTTACCACGTAAGGACTTATCAATCACCCACCACCAAAAAGATAAAGAAACAGCACTTTTCATTCAAATACCAAGGTCTAAAAGAGTCAATAGGGTCAGTCCATTTGTTTTACGAAAAAACAAAACAAGAAAAAAGAAGTCCCAACAATTTGGACAGTCTGCAGAATATATACTTGACTCTGGGAGGACCTTTCTTCAGGGAATCTCTAATCTACAGTCTCTCATTACAAATCTCAGCAGACGTCCAAAGAAAAAAAGGAAGCTCAAAAGTCTACCGGTGGTACCAATTGCCACCCTACGTTTCAACTTGTTCCTCTGTGAGGGCGCACCCCACTCTACTTCTGTTGCAGCTTATGTGTATTTCAACTCTAATAAACAGCAATAAACAAGTCTCTGTTTTTTTTCTTATTCTTTTTTCCTCTACTTTTCTTCCTTATTTACAATGTATTTTCCCTTCCATCTCGTTTTTTCTTCTCTCTTTCTTCCCTTTCCTTCCTCTTTTTCCCCCTCTTTATCTGGGGCACCCCTGTTTAGCTTAAATCGATTTCCATTTTAAATACTCCTCCTAAGCCGCTTTAAAACTTTTGTGTAATAATACTTTTAACGGCTGCAGTTCCACGTGTTAAACATAAATCACCCTTATCTGCTTTTGCAAAACCTGCTTATGCAAATTTGTGTATAGTCAATACATATATATCTCAAATACTTCCACAAGCATGTGCTATAAACCCACACTGCAACAAAACAGATTGTCTTGTATATAATACTTGCGATTTTCTATCACAGCAATTCTGGCTTCGAGCCGTACTCCCGACCACTTCACCGTTGTCTTCCACGACCCTGTTCCACTCGCAACACTTCACGTCTGTTACAGGGTCCCGTCTCCGGCAGGAAGTAATAACGGACTTATGAAGATTTTCATCCGGTCTTTTCTTTGAAGTACACTCTGTTGCCACTCTTGCTACCTCGGTGTCCGGGATCTACAGTTAGCCTATGATGACGATCACCATACTTCGGTTCTTGCAGCTTAATGTGGGAAGCAGCGTTGTAGTGTCTGTATGTAGCTGCAGCCTTTGCGATCCGGCCTCAGTATAGCACCTGCAGCTTCCGTATAGCGCTGCACCGTGTGTCTCTCCCTGGTCAGGGCTCTCACTGTCCCGACAATAGGAGTCAGCGTACAGGGGTGTCTGTTCGATTACCAGCTCATGATCTCGCTGGAGCTACAGAGCGCGCATTCTTCCAACACGCTCCTCCCAACGGAAACCAGCAAGAGGTTTACCATCTATATTCAGATTTGCTTGCAGTTCTGGAATTTTCTTTTCAAGGCTGTAGATCTGTAATGTGCATAATGGTTTGTCTTCCTCTGAAATCTGTGTGTGGTGTATCTACTTGCACATGAAAAGCTTGCTGCCTTTTTTACTTTTATCACTAAGGAACTTCTGCACACTCTCTTTGTATGACCAATCTTCCCACACCTATAGCAGGTGCGGTTCCTAAACCTGCAGGTATTTGCTGTGTGATTTTTGTCACCACATCTGTAACATGCTGTCTGTGACCCTTGTCTAGCTGGATACTGTTTATTTAGGTGCATACTTGTATGAAAAACATATATTTCCTTATCACAAACTGCCTGTGCTGGGGCCTGGAGCATTTGTGCATCTTTAGCAGCAAGTTCCATGACTGTAGCTATCTCTATAGCATGCTTTAGTGTTAAATCATCCTCTGCTAATAGTCTCTTTTGTACTGTACAGTCCATGAGTCCAAAACCAAACATATCACGTAAAGCAGTGCTTAAATAATCCCTAAATCTGCAGGCACTTGCTAGTTGTTTTAAACTGATCACATAAGTTTTAATGTTCTCATGCTGCAATTGCTTGCCTGTGTAAAAGTGTTCTGCTATCTCTAGAGGCTTAGGTAGGTAGTGGTCAGATAACAGACAGATGCAAAGTGTATCGACTAAACTAGGAGAGGAACAGCTTAAGGGAGATTGACTTTACTGAATGGGAAGGTTAGGGGGTGGGGGGCTAGGAGTAGCCCCCTCCTTTGAATAGTACAGCTATAGCAGGACAATAGAAGTAGGGATGGGCAGTGTAGATAAGATGCAACTAGCTGATCCTGAATAGGCTAGCACAGGGATTGGCCAGGAGGGGGAGAGGGGGTGTGAACAGGAGTTGAGGGGATTAACTGTCTATAAAGATGATTGCACAATGTTTGGAGCTCACAATAATTATTTTCTTTTGTACTTACAGGTATTTCAACGATTCCAGTTGTAGAAAACGGCACGATGGCTTCAAGAAGCAGGCGAATTCCCAAGAAATTCCTGGAAGGAGAGAATCATTGGACCACTGCTGCTGGGAAAGAGGAGAAGAGAGCGGCAAAAAGGAAGAGGAATGCTGGAGGACTTGCAGGAAGAGAAGCTCAGGGAGTGGTCCTCCCAGATCGGGTAGGGAAGTTTAGGCAAGATGCCACAGAGGTAAGTGTCGCGCCCCTTCTCCCCTTCCCGCAGCCCACATCCCCCGCCCACTCCGCGTTATCATACGCGGCCTCCTCTGGGTCCAACTCAGCTCAATCCCCGGCACCACCCCCGCTAATCAGGTCACTGGTGCTGGGGGACGACTCGCCACCAGGGATCCCGTTAGCCCAGGCGCGGCCCGTCGCATCGGCATTTAGCCCGGCCGAGCGGGAGCAGGCACAGGGTCATAGAGTACCCGGCAGCAGATCAGGCGAGGGAGGGTTCCAGGGGGCATCGCCGCTTTTGTTTTTTAGCGATCACGGCCCCGGTTCCGACCGCGCACCCCCACGCACGCCGACGCTAATGGCGCATGTCAGTGACGTCAGCGGCGTGCGTGGGGGGGCGGGGTCGGCGCCGCGACCGTTAGTCAGGGACCAGGTGTCATACAGGAGAAGAGTAGTGGAGGAGGGGAACTACTTACATGCGGTAAGGGGAAACTTTAGCGGGAGGACAGCGGTGACACAGGGGGACAGCAGGGAATACCTGGAGGGCCAAATGGTTGGATCCCCAGTGGGGGAATTTCGGGCTGGGCCACATATCAGCGGGGGAGGGAGGAGCGGTCACAGGAACCTGACGCAGGCGGTCCCAATACAGAGGGAATACATTTACGTAGTGGGGGAAAACTCAGCTGGCAATAATTATAGGCGCAGCAGGGAGGCCGCAGACACCGACTACGAGGTGGGGGGCATAGAGTACGCGCAGCATCATGCGAACGCACACATTAACCCTGAGATAGGCTCATACGTAAGAGGCAGGGACGGGCTGCTATATAAGAGGGTACACGAGAATGATAGGGCCGGCCAAGAGATGCCACACAGCAAAAGGACTGTAAATAACATGTTTTGTCCACAGGCACTTCAAGCGGTCGCACCTGTCGCTGCGGTGGGGGGACAAAGTGAGCTCCGGCAAGCAGAGGAGCAGAGGGACCACAGAACAGAGGGACCTCTCGAGCATCCTGGAACCAGCGGAGGGGGAGCAGCAATGGAGCAGCAATCCAACTCATCACAGACAAAGACAAAAGGTAAGAAACATAGTGCTAAGATTTATTCAGATAGTTCAAGCAGTAATTCTGACTCTGATGGGGATTCTGATGTGTTAAGGGGCCCCAATAAGAAAATATTGAGAATAGTTCGGAAAATTTATGCAAAACAGGGTCATAAAGAGGAGCAAAAGGGCTCTGAGTCAGAGGGCAGTGAAGAAGGGGGGGCCCAGGTTGAAGATGAAATGAGCGGGGTACGCTTAGTCCCGCTGGCTGCGCACTTAAAATCTAAGTTAGTACGAAAAGCAAAAAAAGGGAGATACTTAGATTTCTTTGACATAACTAGAGAAGCGATTGCCACTAAATCCAGGGGAGAGGGGGCAAAAAATAGAAAAAAGAGTTCATTTGCAGAATGGGTTAAGGGGTTTGCAGTATACGCGGAAAGTTTCCTAGAGGCGCACCCTAGACAAATGAAGGGTATGATGAGATACCTGCACCTAATCGCAGATTGCTTTACAACGTATGGGGGGTTTTCCTGGAAGGAATATGATGAGGAGTTCAGGAGGGGCAGTGTGGCCACAGGGGGGAAAGGTAGGAAGGATTTCGGGGTAAAAATCATAGATACATGGTCCCGCCTGGTAAAGATAGCAGAGGGGCAAGGTGGTAGTAGAATGCAATACGGAGCGCGTTCGTAGCAAAAGGGATTAAGCAGGAGGTAAAAGAATGCTGGGCGTATAACGATAAGCGCTGCGATAGAGGAACGGCTTGTAGATTCAAACACATTTGCAGGCATTGCACAGGGAATCACCCCGGGGTGGAATGCAGAAAGAACCAAGGGGGTAAAAGTTATTCCTTTCGTGCCCCAAATAAGTCTCAAGGGGGAGGGGCTGGGGCTGGCCAGAACCCCTCTGAAAGTAAATAAGCTGGTGGAGGCCCTACAAGGATACCCCAAGGTGAAGGAGAGGGAAAGACTAAAGGGGGGGCTACTATACGGGTTCAAGATACCCATACAGGGGAGGGTTGAAGCCACAAAAAAGGAGAAAAACCTAAAGTCTGCACATGAATTGCCTGAAGTGTTAAGGGGTAAATTAAAGAAAGAGGTGGAGCTGGGAAGAATGGTAGGTCCTTTTTAAGAAAGCCAATAGAGGGGTTGGTAGTGTCCCCCCTAGGCGTAGTCCCCAAGAAAGAATTAGGTAAATTTAGGCTGATTCAGCACTTATCGTATCCTAGAGGGCACTCGGTAAACAATGCCATAAGCAAAGAAGACGCATCAGTAGCTTATCAATCTTTTACCAAGCGGTTAACCTAGTCAAGGCAGGGGGAATAGGAGCAGAATTGGCAAAAGTCGACATAGAAGCCGCTTTTAGGCTATTACCACTGCACCCCGAGAGCTTCAGATTGATGGGGTGTAAGTTTGAAGGCGGCTACTATGTCGATAAATGCTTGCCAATGGGGTGCTCAATCTCTTGCGCGTATTTCGAGGAGTTTAGCTCCTTTTTGCATTGGCTGATACAAAAGAGAACAGGTAGTAACTCGCTAGTGCATTATTTAGATGATTTCATGATTGTTGGTAAGCACGACGCAGGCGAGTGCGGGAGAATACTGGGGGAAGTGTTGGCAATATTTAGGGAGCTCGGAGTGCCAGTAGCACTAGACAAATCAGAAGGCCCCTGTACATCACTGGCCTTTTTGGGGATAGAAATTGATTCGTTAAATAAACAATGCAGACTACCGGGGGAAAAAATTGGAAAAATTAGGATGGCCATAGAACAAATGCTAAGCAAGAGGAAGGCCACCCTCAGAGAGATGCAGAAATTGCTGGGCCTCATTAATTTCGCATGCAGAGTGATACCCCTGGGTAGAATTTTTAAGCGAAGGCTCGAGATAAGCACAAGAGGGGCAATGTTACCTAACCACAACATTAGGCTAAGCAAGAGCTTAAAAGCAGACCTGAGAGTATGGGATCGTTTTTTGGAAAACTTTAATGGGATAAGAATTTGGGAGGAGAGAATCTTAGCAACAGAACTGCAATTATACACAGATGCCGCAGGCGGGTCAGGTTTTGGGGCATACCTTAACGGCAAATGGTGCGCAGGAAAATGGCCACAGCTATGGGTAGAAAAGGGATGGACTAGGAACTTAGTGTTATTGGAATTATTCCCCATAGTGGCCGCAATAGAACGGTGGGGCGGGGACTTGGCTAATAAAAATATTCTGTTTTGGTCAGATAACATGGGGGTTGTAGAGGTGTTAAACAACCTATCGGCATCTTCCGCCCAGGTTATCCCATACGTGCAGCACCTAGTCCTTAAAGCGCTCGAGAATAACATAAGCTTCAGGGCCAAACACATCCCAGGTGTAAACAATGTTATTGCGGATGCGTTATCAAGGTTTAAATGGGATCTATTCAGGCAGCTGGCGCCTAAGGCAGAGCTAAATGGTGAAGAATGCCCCATTTCTCTTTGGCAGATTGGGAACGGTTAGAAATAATCAAAAGCTTGATAAAAAGGTCTTTGGCCCCGCGGACGTGGACAACATATAGTAAGCACTGGGAAGGCTGGAAAAAATTTATGGGGACAAAAAAGGGCACTGAGGAAGAGCTATTCTTAGAATACTTAGCACAGTTGAAGCAGGCAAAAATAAAAAAAGGGAAACTGACTACAATACTGGCAGCTGTATCATATTTTTCCCAGCTACTAGAGGTACACGACGTGACGAAAAGATTCATAGTTAAGAAGGTAGTTAAGGGATGGGCAATAGAGGAGGAAGAAAAGAAGGACAGGAGGGAGCCCATCACGGTAGACAGGTTGAGAGCATTACTTGACTCGCTAGGTCAGACTTGCAGAAACGACTTTGAGGCAAATTTATTTTCGGCAATATTTGTCATTGCATTCTCCGCAGCATTGCGCATAAGCGAGCTAGTAGCAGTAAGTAAGACCGCGGGAGGATACGGGCTAAGAGCAGGGGACGTCAAGGTAGAAAGAAAGTCAGTCTTAGTGTTTATTCGGAAATCCAAAACTGACAGGGAAGGAAAAGGGACATGGTTAGTGTTAAAGGAGACAGGGGACAAAATTTGCCCAGTCGCAGGCGTAAATAAATACTTAATGGCAGGAGCAGCGAAAGGGGACATGTTCTTTAGACACAAGAATGGAGACCCAGTGACTAAATTCCAGTTTAGGAGGGTATTGCAATTAGCAGTCAAGAAACTAGGTTGGGACCCCCACACACTTGCACCACATTCATTTAGGATAGGAGCTGCCACAAATGCAGCGGCAAGTGGGGCGCCAGCAGAACATATAAAGAAATTGGGATGGTGGAAATCAAACGTTTTTAAAAAGTACATAAGACCACTATAAAAAGGGATAAGGTCCGCCCTACATAAGGGCAGCTAAGCAGGCACTGCATGTTTTTTCCGTTGTGTGCAAACTTTGTCAATAATCAGGTTAACAGCCAAATTGTTTTATGTTACAGAAAGAGCGTTAAGAGTCTGGGTCTTAGGACACTCCTACGTGCATTGGGCCGCAAAGCAAGCAGCAAAATCCAAGCAAGGAGAAAACTTAGGTTTCAATACGGGCGCAGTCGGAATCAGGTGGATAGGGCAGAGAGGAATGAAATGGGGACAGTTAATGGGTGTAGCGCTAGATTCAAGGAGAAAATGGGGGAAACCTGACATCCTGATCATCCACCTAGGGGGTAACAATATAGGTTCAACGCCCTCAGTTGAGCTGCAAGAACAGGTCAGGGAGACCTTGCGATGGTTCAAAGCAGCGTGGCCAGACACAAAACTAGTATGGTCTAGCATCATTGCAAGAAGGTATTGGAGGGACTGCGTATCCCAGAAAGGGGGTTTCAATTGTAAGAAGAAGGTAAATCAGGCAGGAAGGAAAGGGATGGAAGAAGTAGGAGGGCAAGTACTGGAACACCCGCTTATCGGGGTCCGGAACCCTGAGCTATACAGGGCAGACGGTGTTCATCTGACAGAGCAAGGCAACAATCTATTCCTGGAGGATCTGAGGGCCATTGTAAAGACCCTTACAAGGTAAGAAAAGGTCACTGAGTGTGCTTTGGTTGGCGGCAAGAGGGTCCTCTTTTGGTGGCGGTAAGTGGGCGTCCTGGCACGTGGGTAATGCAGTAATGGGGGGAGGTGTGTAGGGTACAGGGGCGGGGTATTGGTCTGTCGGTCAAACCCACAAGCCCTCCTAGTCTGCAGACCTTTCGGCCCGTTACTAGCAAATTGACACCCCTGAGTTGCGTGCGGTCACGCTCCTTGGTTACGTGGGGATGCACAGTTCTCTCGTCATGCTGGTGCATGAATTGTGTTATCAATTCAAATCCAAATTGGATTAAGGATATGTTATTATCCTAGTAGTTGAGGATCGCTCATTTTTCTCATAATTTAGATTTGAATTTAATAAATGTGACCTTTTCTAACGCCAAATCTGTGTCTGTCATTATTGGTATATGAAAATTGGGGGAAAGGGGTTACCGAACTAAAGGTAAAATGGGAGCGTTTGGGTAGCAGGTACCTGGGAAGATAGTTAAAGTGTAAATCCCTTAGCAAAGTGTATCGACTAAACTAGGAGAGGAACAGCTTAAGGGAGATTGACTTTACTGAATGGGAAGGTTAGGGGGTGGGGGGCTAGGAGTAGCCCCCTCCTTTGAATAGTACAGCTATAGCAGGACAATAGAAGTAGGGATGGGCAGTGTAGATAAGATGCAACTAGCTGATCCTGAATAGGCTAGCACAGGGATTGGCCAGGAGGGGGAGAGGGGGTGTGAACAGGAGTTGAGGGGATTAACTGTCTATAAAGATGATTGCACAATGTTTGGAGCTCACAATAATTATTTTCTTTTCCCCTCCCTCCCTCCCTAGAAACGACAAAGCCTAGCCCAAGGAAGAGGTCACACACAAGAGCGATTACAAGCGACACGGCTAAGGGCAAATGCTGTGGTGTTTCCGCCACTCTGAATAAGACTGCCCGTGTAGCGCCCCTTAAGGGTTTTTTCGCCACGAAGCAAGAAATCGGCTACTGGTCTGTCGGTCAGAGCTGGTGGATGGCATAGAGAAATCATGGCGTTTTTAGTGGTTTATTTCATGACGCGGCGGGAAGTGGGCGTCCTGGCACGTGGGTAATGCAGTAATGGGGGGGAGGTGTGTAGGGTACAGGGGCGGGGTATTGGTCTGTCGGTCAAACCCACAAGCCCTCCTAGTCTGCAGACCTTTCGGCCCGTTACTAGCAAATTGACGCCCCTGAGTTGCGCACGGTCACGCTCCTTGGTTACGTGGGGACGCCCAGTTCTCTCGTCATGCTGGTGCATGAATTGTGTTATCAATTCAAATCCAAATTGGATTAAGGATATGTTATTATCCTAGTAGTTGAGGATCGCTCATTTTTCTCATAATTTAGATTTGAATTTAATAAATGTGACCTTTTCTAACGCCAAATCTGTGTCTGTCATTATTGGTATATGAAAATTGGGGGAAAGGGGTTACCGAACTAAAGGTAAAATGGGAGCGTTTGGGTAGCAGGTACCTGGGAAGATAGTTAAAGTGTAAATCCCTTACAGGTCAGACAGAGGTTTATCTGGTGAGAGAATGTCCCTTAAAGGGACAGTCAACCATATAATTATTGTTTTAAAAGATAGATAATCCCTTTATTACTCATTTCCCAGTTTTGCATAACCAACACAGTTATATTAATGTACTTTTCACCTTTGTGATTACCTTGTATCTAGGAACCTTCTTCCAGACCCCTGATCACATGACTGTGACTGTTTATTATCTATTGTCTTAAATTTAGCATTGTATTGTGCTAGATCTTAAATAACTTTCTGTGCCTGAACACAGTGTTATCTATATAGCCCACGTGTACTTTCTGTCTCTTTGTGTTGAAAAGAGATTTAAAAAGCATGTGATAAGAGGCAGCCCTCAAAGGCTTAGAAATTAGCATATGAGCCTACCTATGTTTAGTTTAAACTAAGAATACCAAGAGAAAAAAGCAAATTTGATGATAAAAGTAAATTTGAAAGTCGATTAAAATTAAAAGTCCTATCTGAATAATGAAAGTTTAATTTATACTTGACTGTCCCTTTAATGTAGTGTAAGCTGCTGATCCTATAGTTGTCAAAAACAAAGCCACTTGCTTATCAGCTCCTATGTTATTTGCTGTACAATATAGCTCAAACTGTTCAACCCTTGTGTCCCATCTGTTTGTGTCTGGTACAAACACAGGTAAGGTGCCAATAAGTGCCATTGTAGTGTCAGACCACAGATCCTCGTCGCCAGCTGTAATGTTCTCTGTGTAGTCAGGATTAGAACATTCAGTTGTGTGCTGTTACCTTGTGTCTTGCAAATATCACTGAGACTCTGCAGCAGGTATTTCAGTCAACCTTTATTCAGCTACAACCACATGGCTTCTTTACTAACAGGTTCCTTAGTAAAACTAAACATGGCTTCTGATTATCTCACAGAGACCCAGACACACCCAGAGGGTGTGGTAAGCTGAGCTTAAAGCTGCAGCACTTCTAACACATAATGATGAAACAATGTTAGTGCAAAGATACAGTAAAAGCTGCAGTAATCTTAACACAAACTCCCTGCGCTCTCCTGGATCTCTGCACTGTGCCCCAACCTGTGAGACTCAAATCTGTCATGATTATTGTCCAGGATGAACAAAGAAAAATAGCTCCGGATGTGAAACCAAGCAAATGGAAAGTTAATTCACCAACTATGTTTTTGAAGAAACAACAAAAGATTGTTGGTGTGACATATAGCTAAAGGTAAAGAGTTTAAAACCAAAATAGGCCTGAAAGTTCTCTCTGTTTTGAGAACTATAAAAAGATAGGCATAAAAATACAGGCCTTGTCCAACCAGAGGGACTGGACAAATCACTTCCATGAGTTCCAAATCCCGAACAAATAAAAAAAGGACTTGAGCCTTTTGAAGGATGCTTTGGAATATTGGACAGAAGAAACCTTCCTCTGGGAGGCCCTGATCTGAAAACTATTCTATATCCCTGGGAAACATGTTCAATACCTAGGGATCTTGAACAGACAGAGCCCAAGCCATCTAAAAAAAGAAGAAGTTGAGGGCTTTGACTTCTTAGACATGTTCCAACTGGAAGAGGACTTCCAGGAAGTTCTGGAAAAGTCATTATTTTGAGAAGAGGAGGATTTTTGGTTCCTAGACTGATGATAGGAAAAAAAAAACATTAAAAGCCCTGCCTTTTCCTTTGGATTTCTTGTCCTGAGGGAGAAAGGCTTCTTTACCTCTAGTCACGGTACAAATAATCACAACTAGATCAGGACAAAATAAAATCTTTCCTTGAAAGGAAAGGGACAATAGTCTGGTCTTAGAAACCATGTCAGCTGACTGTGATCTCAACCATAAGGCCCTTCTAAGCAAAACAGCTAGATCCATATTCTTGACATTTATCCTGATAAAATCAGCAACTGCATCACAGATTAATGCATTAGCTGACCTCATCAGTTCTAAGCGATGTTGAAAATCCTCATCCATGGAGATGTCTGAAATCTGATCAGACAAGCTTTCACACCATAAAGTAGAGAATGCTGCAACACAAACTATGATAACAGCTGGTCTGAATAAATAGCCCACTGAAAAGCACTACTATAGTTGAACTCTAAATTTCCTATCCATAGGATCTTTGATAGAGCTACTGTCCTCCAAAGCAATTGTATTACACTTCTCAAAGGTAGAAATGGATCATCTACCTTAGGGATGGTCTCCCAAAGCAGATGATGGCAAAGGAAACATCTTCTTAAATTTTGAAGCTGGATTATGAGGAATACCCGGGGCTAGCCCATTCCTTGGTAATTATTTCAGTAATTGCGCCAGAAAACGAAAAATGTCAGAAGCCATAACAGCAGGCTTGAATATTAGATCCAATCGTTTAACAAACTTTTCTTCTGCCGGTTTAGGATCTTGTAATCCTAATGTACTTAAAGGGACAGTTCACCCAAAAACTTTCTCCCCTTTAAATTATTCCCAATGATCCTTTTTACCTGCTAGAGTGTATTAAATTGGTTGCAAGTAGCTCCTTTACTCATATTTCAGCATTTGAAATAGCTGGTTTAGCATGTGGTTTCCCAACCTATACTGAAAGTTTTGATACTGGCGTATATTCTATTGACAAGCCTAAGTAAACACAGCCAGCAGAAGAGATTACACCCTCAGTGGGGGGCATGATAGTTAAGTAATAAAATGATAATTTTCCATTGTTCTCTCTATGTATTGAGCTTTGGTGTTCCAGACAAATATAAGATAAGGAAGCAAGTCTGTGTACATAAAAGTGATAACATAATGAGATCTGATATTACCTGAAGCTCAACCCATTGCAATAGGCTGTGGTTTCAAAGTACAAAACCAGCTACTTCAGATACACAAATAAACCTGAAAATGCAATTTCTCAAATATTTTATACTCTGCAGTTGGTATAACAAGTCATTTAAAATACATTTATGGAAAAACAATTTTACAGTGTACTGTCCCTTTAATACTTCCTTCAGGAATGTACAAAGATGTTCCAATTTACACATGAAATAGACAATTCTGAGTCCTGTTAAGTAACAGACTCTAGCTCATCAGAAGACAAATCTGAGTCTAAGACTAAATCTTGTAGGAGATCCTTAGATGATTTACTCTAGAGAACCAGAATGGAAAGATACATCCACAGTAGGTTGAATAGCAGAATAAGATCTTATTTGGAGTAGAATTTCTATTAAAACAAAAAGGTAGAGCGCAACCTCGTTTCAAGGTAGTGATTTATTTACACATAAAAATACTTCTAAAATCAAACTGCGTACCAGAAGTTAAAATACAAGCATATCACCATTAAGGTAATGCCTGTTGCTGGATCCTCTACTGGAATGTCAGCCACTCAGTTCGGAATACTGTATGAAGTCTGTCTCACTGTTTGATCGTTCTATACAGTGAAGGGGCCGGTGCCCTGCGTCTCAGGCTGACAATAGAGCTACAGTACTCCATATGCTGATGTTGATGGGTGATTACAAGTGCCTCTAGGCTATCATTACTTTAATTATCACTTGTAATTTTTTATCCTCTCTGTTTTAGCGCTCACATTTTCCCCCTACTTAAAGCAGGCATAGCTGCCAACATTTCAGAGACAGAAGAGCGCACAAAATCCTTAAAACCTGGAGCAAAACCTGATGAACTCCCTTGTAAAGAACAAACAGTGGGAGGACAGAGTCCTTTAGGGGCAAGAGCAGCGTTAGGTTGATTGGCTTTCCTCTGGTGACCCATACATAAATTGCAAAGTTGTGCTGGGGGTACAATAGAAAACAATTTGCACCAAATACACTTAAACTGAATTGCAAAATTAGAGAATCTACGCTCATAAGGATCCATATTTACAGTATTGGAGATAGTTCTAGAATGCTCCATTAAGAACCACAATAAGACAGATAATGAAAATAAAGTAATAAACCACAGCATGTATTCTGAAAATAATGCAGAATAACAGCAATTCAGGGATATAAACATATAAATCCGAGAATAAAAAGGGGGAAAGATAACCGGTAATGGCAGGCTCTTAAAAGGTTTATTTTGCAAAAATAAAAATAATTTGTATAATTTAGTCGAAGTTAGGCACTCTCGGAATAATTTGATATCTTACCTTCTCAATGACAAATAAAATAACTGTAGAAGCGAAGGAGATGATCTGAAGCTGATCGTTTTCTCAAAAGATGCACTCACAACAGTAAGAGTTGACATATTGTGAGAAAAAAACGTAACCAACGCAATGCCAAAATATTCCAGCTATGAGATACCTAAAGCACAGTCTCTCTATTCAAACCAACTTAGTAGCATGCTGAAGAAAATAAGTTATGTACTTTGACCAGCGCACACTAATGAATGAACAAGAGGCAAGGATCGGTAACACAGTAAGAAAACTACTGCACCACGATTGTATGTGCGCTCTCTATTCAGGTAGAACAACTTGGCAGCGTGCCGAAGAAAATAAATTAGCTACTTAGCCGGTGTGCACTAAATAAATTAACATAAAGCAATGATTGGTAGCAGACTAAAAAAACGAAAAAAAATAATGCACCACGATCCGATGCGCTCTCCATTCAGGCATTGCAACTTAGCTAAATATAAAAAAAATATAGTGTACCTTTTATAGTGTTATTTAAGAAATAAAGGGCCAGTACAAATAGCAATATAATAAAAGAAAAACATATGAGAACCACCTGTCAAAATGCTGTTAAGCTCCTCAGTATACGGTTATATACCCTTAACACACAAGTCATAAAAAGACTATGTGAAGTTGTATAAACTGTTAAAGTTGTCCCCTGGCTATGATGTACTGTATAGTAGACTGTACCTACTATTGGCCGGTGGGCTACGTGAGTACAAAGGTGAATTTTATTTACTTACCTGAACCACACCCACTCTACTGGTCTTACCTCCTGCAGAAATGACAGCTTCTAGTAGAAAACACATCCAGTGCTGTGTACGTCCCAGCAGAGTATCACTATAAGGCATATATCAATGACCCAATAGGAGGAGGTTAGGGGATGGGTCCCTGCGACACCTGTGGCAGGCTTGTTACTATCTCCTACACTGGGAGTAATTGTCTCACTACCCTATACTCCAATTTGTTTCTCTGTCTTTCTGTTGCAGAGAAAAATGGGCCCCAGTCTACAAAGAATCTGGAACCTCAATTCTCCCCCCAAATCTCAATAGGCAAAGAATAGACTGACTAATCTGTGAGGTGGGAGGGAGAGAATATTCTTGGAGTTTTGGGGAATCTTTGTCTCCTCCTAGTGGCCAGGAGTTGAATACCAGAAGTAATGGACTTGTGGACTCTCACCACCTTACAAAATAAATAGGTTAGATGTGGTGTCATCCAACAAAGAACCCTGATAATCTATAGGGTCTGTAGCACAGACCGGTGGGTTACAACCAATGAAATAAATAAATACATACAACCAAACAAAATATGTGTTTACAATCTTTTATGTACAAGATTTTACAATAACTGCAAGGTTCAAGATACAAAAAAATACAATTTGGTTTTTAAATACCATAGCATCAAATGCTAACATTAGCAAACATATATATATATATATATATATATATATATATATATATATATATATATATATATATATATATATATATATATATATATATATATATATATATATATATATACACACACACACACACACAACAGTGCAGCAATATAACATAATAATTCCACAAATTGGATAAACTAAAATCAGTTAACTGAACATGCGTTGTATAGAATATACAGCTCCTATACAACTTAAATGTCAGCCAAGCCCCAATCCATACTAATAGTGATTTATTTTTTGATCTATCTCTGAGATTAACTTTCATGAAAAAGGGGTATATATAGTATAACTCAAAATTTCTACTAGCCCACTAGCCATTGGCAAAAATTATCTAAAGGGATATTATATATTCACAAAAGGGCAAGAATAATATGTCATTTCTCTAAGGCTATAGGGACCCCATATTTGTGCTTAGACTGTTACTTCTGAGAGGATAAACAGGGTCAGAGAGAGATTGGGGGGGGGGGGAAGTTAAAGTGGAGAAAAAGAAAGTTTTAATAAAAAAAAAAAAGAGTGAAGAGATGTGAGAAGAGAAAGTGTGTAAAGAGAAGATATGGCCTGAGAAAGAAGGGAGGGGGTAAAAAGACATTGAAGAGAGGAGGGTAATTAAAAAAAATGGCTGCACAATTAGGTGTTTCACATTGGCTAAACATATGCAAAGGAGGGTTATTGGGTGTGGTGTAGGGGGGATAGTGGATGGATAAAAAATGACGAGTAACATTTTGGGCTGGCTAGTAGCTTAGGGCTTGAAATTTTGAGGTGTGGTATAACTTATCTACCACAATCAATAAATATAACTTATTTGTGGGCTGTAGGGCACGTAAAAATCGTGCTTGTATTCCCCTAAGACGGAGGAAACTCACTGGACTTAAATATTAGAGTGGCTGCTCCTATCATTTTCTGTGTGTCCTGTGATATGCACATAGTTTTGAACACCAGCGGGGAATGCTTTCTCTACTGTGTGAATTTTATGGTGAGAAATAAGACTTGACTTACGATAAAAACATTTCCCACATTCCAAACATGAAAATGTTTTTTCTCCTGTATGAATTTTCATATGAGAACTAAGACTTGATTTCTGGTTAAAACATCTTCCACATTTCGAACACGAAAATTCTTTCTCACTTATATGTATTTTCTGATGGGTAATAAGATGTGATTGCCAGTAAAAACATTTCCCACATATAGAGCAGCAAAATGGCTTCTCTCCTGTATGAATTTTTTTATGATACGTAAGACTGGACTTCCAGGCAAAATATTTACCACATTCAGAGCATGAAAATGCTTTCTCATCTGTATGTATTTTTTTATGAGTAATGAGATTTTGCTTCTGCGTAAAACATTTCCCACATATAGAACATGGAAATACTTTCTGTCCAGCGTGAATTTTCTGATGAGTAACAAGATGTGATTTCTGGGTAAAACATTTCCCACATACAGAACATGGAAATAATTTATTTCCCACGTAGCTTTGCTGATCTTCAATGAGACTGTATGAAGTACCTGCACTTCGGACTTGACTAGGAATAGCAGAACT